>NC_061866.1:45683619-45992369 GCF_907164915.1 Impatiens glandulifera | reverse complement strand
CTATCCTGTGGAGAAATAATTAAAATAAATCATGAAATAAATTATTGAAAAGATACTAGGCTCAAACCTAATTAAATAACCCTAAGTGTTGATATCAAACATTCTAACTCTTTTTAAAATATACGCATAGATACAAAGATAGTTTTATGATTTCTGTTTCGTGGATCACAGAACAGAACAGAAGAACACATGGCTTGTACATCAGTCACTCTTTAGCTTATAAAAAACAGAGAGCGTAATAAAATCATGCAATTAATCCTCAGAATCCGATCATGAAAAATCTGATAACTACAATAGTCTTTCAAAATAGAATCCTTCTTATATATGAAGTGAAAGAATCCTCTGAATCCAATTATCTAATCTTTGAAAATAGAACGCATAACACCTGCAACCCTACACTCCACTAGTGTCTCTATCAAATTCCTCACAATTTCATTCGAGAAGACACTAATAGGACAGACAGGTCATGAATTATTAATAGGAAGTTCATAGAATTTCCATAACCACTACGAAATTGCGTTCTTATAAACTAACTATTCTAGAAGATCGATAGATAAATGATTTAAGAACACTACCATACCAATATACAACAAAGTTGTCGGAAATTGCTATAAAGAAAATTCAGAAAACAAAAAACACTTACGAGTCATAATTTCTAACCTAAAAATCTGCTTTAATTAAAAAATTACATTTGTCTTAACATATATATATATATAAGAACATACATTCAGCCATTCGTATTCCCTGTCAAGTTTGATTACTCAATTTCCAACACAAATTAATCACATTGTCTACAAGTTACTCATGAAATGATCAATAATATGTGAAAACAGTGCAAAGAACAAGTGGAATCAAAAGATAACAAAGAGAGAAAAATCTATCGAATGAATTTTGAAATTGAATTATAATAGAGGGAAGTCTATCAGATTAATTTTGAAATTGAATTATAATAAGTTTATGCTTACAAAAACATTTAAATGGTTTTCATGCTAGTTCTTCTTAGTTACAAAAAAAAAAAAACTTGAACAAACTTATAATGGACAGAGAATGATCGCTTATCGACTTAGAACAAGCTATAGTGGTGTATTGAATTTTCCGAAGAGTACCTCGAGAGGTTCGTCAAGGAGAACTCTGTTATAGACTGAAACTTTTTCATTCAGCAAACATTAAAATGAAAGGGGAACATATCCCTAACATACTAACCTACCTCACTTCAAAATTACCCTAATGTGAAATGATAAACATACTAACCTACCTCACTTCAAAATTACCCTAGTGTGAAATGATAAACATACTTCACTATGAAACATATATAATAGCTTTTCGGCACTTAATTCACTAACCTGTTGTTTGTTACTTAAACAACAAACAAAGTTTTTTATATTTTTGGAAATAACAACAATTATCATTGTTTTTTTTACAATTATCATTTATTATTATTCTTTTTTACTCTTATAGAATTTAGTAATTATTTTTAATAACAATTATATTTTAATTAAATTTAATATATTTTGAATTAGTATAACTTAAAATGTCCGTCATATCAAATTTAACTTTTATAATATAAAATAAAATTTATATTAAATTAAAACTTTAATATTTAAAAATTGCAAATTATTTGGGTGGCCCTTGAATTTTTTCGATCGCTTACATTTTACCTTAAAATTATTTTTTAAAATAAATCACCCCTCAAACTTTCGAAAAAGATCACCAATGATCCGTCTTGTCAATTTTTTTTATTCCAAACTTTCGAAAAGGATCACCAATGATCCGTCAGTCAATTTTTTTTATTCCCTTGTCAAGTTTGATTACTCAATTTCCAACCCAAATTAATCACATTGTCTACAGGTTATTCATGGAATGATCAATTAGATGTGAAAACGGGATGAATGAGTGATAAAAAAAAAATAAGCCGAATAAAAAAAAAATAAAGAGAGAAAAGTCTGTCGGATGAATTTTGAAATTAAATTAAAATAAAAGAAGTCTATCAGATGAATTTTGAAATTGAATTATAATAGAGTTTATGGCTTACAAAACATTTGAATAAGATTATGACTTTCATGCTAGTTCTTTCTCTTTAGTTAAAAAAAAAACTTGAACAAGCTTATGATAGACAGAGAATGATCTCCTATCGCCTTAGAACAAGCTATTTGTGCTCCAGTATTGGTGCATTGAATTTTCTGATGAGTACTTCGAGAGGTTCATCACTCTGTGACAGACTCTGAAACTTTTTCATTCAGCAAACATTAAAATGTGAGGAAAACATATCCCTGAAACATACTAATCTACCTCACTTCAAAATTACCATAGTGTGACTATGGGTCTGTCTTAAATTAGGTTTTTTGATTTATTTTTGCTAAAATAATAAAAAAACCTGTATAAAATATGAATAAGTTTATTTGAGTAGAATGAGTTTTATAACATTTAAGTCCCCATTATTGTTAAAAATTATGGAACGTGCCATTAGGTAATAAGGTTTAATAATTTAAAATTTAGAAAAATTGTAAGGGTAAATAATATTTTAAATAGAAGAATGAAGTGAATGAAAAGATTGAAATGATGGATAGAAGGAGAGAGAAAAAACCAAATTAATCCAAAAAAAAACTAAATAGGACAAGCCCTATGAAACATATATGTTGGGAAAAATTAAGACAAAGAAAAGAAAATAGTTAATTAAGCAAGAAATAATTAACTTGAAATAAGAAATAAACAAAACTATGATCTGAAATATTGTCTTAATAACCTAATTTTGATGATGTTTAAAAGAACGAAGTTAAGTTGTTTATTTGTGTTGTGCAGGTGCATAATATAAGACTATGCTACTTTAGACGTGGTCTAAAACAAACTATCTTATACGTCATACGCAGTTAGACGAGGTCGTCTAACTCTTTTGAACGAGGTCTTAAGGGAAACGTAGTTAAACGAGAACGTCTAACTCCTTAAGACGAGGTCTAAAGGGAAACGTAGTTAGACGATAATGTTTAACTCCTTTAGACGACATCTAAAGGAAAACGTAGTTAGACGAGGACATTTAACTCCTTTAGACGGGGTCTAAAGGGAAGCGTAGTTAGACGAGGTCGTCTAACTCCTTTAGACGTTGTCTAAAGGGAAACGTAGTTAGACGAGAACGTCTAAATCCTTTAGACGTTGTCTAAAGGATTGCTTAGTTAGACGAGGTCGTCTAACTCCTTTAGACGTTGTCTAAAAGGATGCGTAGTTAGACGAGGTCGTCTAACTCCTTTAGACACTGTCTAAAGGGATGCGTAGTTAGACGAGGTCGTCTAACTCCTTTAGACGTTGTCTAAAGGGATGCGTAGTTAACCGAGGTCGTCTAACTCCTTTAGACGCTGTCTAAAGGGATGCGTAGTTAGACGAGGTCGTCTAACTCTTTTAGACGTTGTTTAAAGGGATGCGTAGTTAGACGTGGTCGTCAAACTCCTTTAGACGTTGTCTAAAGGGATGCGTAGTTAGACGAGGTCGTCTAACTCCTTTAGACGTTGTCTAAAGAGATGCGTAGTTAGACGAGGTCGTCTAACTCCTTTAGACGCGATCTAAAGGGAAACGTAGTTAGACAAGGTCGTCTAACTCCTTTAGACGCAGTCTAAATGAAAACGTAGTTAGACGAGGTCGTCTAACTCCTTTAGACGCGATCTAAAGGGAAACATAGTTAGACGAGGACGTCTAACTCCTTTAGACACTGTCTAAAGGGATGCGTAGTTAGACGAGGACGTCTAACTCCCTTAGACGCGGTCTAAAGGAGCACGTTTAATGTCTTGCTTCAACAGTCGTCTGAAGAAAGCATACATCTAACCACGATCAACTAGCTGTCTGCTACTCCTTCTCCACTCTCTTCTGTGCAGTCTGACAAGCCAGCTAATTCTATCCAACGAATGAACGCCACATATGCGAATATTCTTCCCACTACTTGTCTGGTACAAGACAATATCATAGGATATTTGGCGCACTAACGGTTTGGTACGGCCACGTTCCAAATGCTCAAGGTTTTTTGTACTCTGTTACTAGAGGCGGTCGTCCAACGGACACTTTCCACGTGCCCACCAAGAAGATTTGACAGTTGGTGTCCTTCTACTACAAATAGATGCTCAAGGATAACAGACGAATTACTTTCAGCCTTACACACTGCAACAAATTACACTTACTGGAATACTCACTTGCTCTTGCACTTACTGATTTCTTACATTCTTCAAGTTCAAGAGAGAAATTCAATTACTGTTAACAGAATATTGTAAGTTAAAACAGAGGTTGTTCTGTTTAACATAGAGTTAGCTAGCTCAGTAAGTTGTATTCGTTTCAAAGTATTTAGTGGATATCCTTCCGGTTGTGGAAGAAAGGGTGACGTAGGATTATATTTTTATCTTCGAACATCCATAAAACTCCCTATGTTCTTTATTTTCTGCCATTTACATTCGTTCATCTAAAGCTTCAAAATCCGACAAACACTTCCGCACTTGAATTCGTTTCAAGAGTTTGGAGGATTTGTAAAGAATAAAAACAGATATTAATCCCTCACAAGATTATTATCGAAGAGTTTATTATAAGTTGTTAACAATAGTAATACCCTATTCTCTATTGCTAGCACTGATCCTATCAAGCTTTTGACACTTAATTCATGAAGCTATTGTTTATTACTTAAAAAACAAACGCAATTTTTTTTTTATGTTTTTGTATGTAAATAACAACAATTATCATTGTTTTATTTTTACATTTATTATTATTTTTTTAGTTTCAAATTATATCTTATACAATAATTATTGTTTTTAATAATAATTATATTTTATTTAAATTTAATATATTTTGAATTAGAATATAACTTAAAATGTCCCATCACATCAAATTTAACTTTTATAATATAAAATAAAATATAATTTATATTAAATTATAATTTTGATATTTAAAAATACAAATTATTTGGGTGCCCTTGAATTTATTCAATCACTTACTTTTTACCCTCAAATTATTTTTTAAATAAATAACAACAATTATCATTATTTTTCTACAATTCTCATATATTATTATTTTCTTACTTTTAAATTATATCTTATAGAATTAATAATTATTATAATAACAATTATATTTTATTTAAATTTAATATATTTTGAATTAGAATATAACTTAAAATGTTCCATCAAATTTAACCTTTATAATATAAAATATAATTTATATTAAATTATAACTTTAATATTTAAAAAGTACAAATGGTCCTATATTTTATTTGATTGTTTACTTTTTATCTTTAAATTATTTCTTAAAATAAATCATTTCTCACACTTTAAAAAATGTCACCAATAACCCGTTTGTCAATTCTTTTGGTATTCCCCTGTCAAGTTTGATTACTCAATTTCGAACACAAATTAATCACAGTGTCTATGGGTTACTCGTGATATCATCTAATATGTGAAAACAATATGAGCGAGAGATCAAAGGATAAGTTGAATCAAGAGATAAAACAAAGAGAGAGAAATCTAATAATAATAATAAAATATAAGAATAGTATAAATATTTAAAAAATCCAATATAAAAAATGTCAAATCTATATATATATTTTCAAACAAAAATGAAAAAATAAAAATAAATATTAATTTTTTAATAAAATTAAAATATCACTTACATATTAACTCTAAATAAATAAAATAATAATAATAACACAAATCATAATAATTATAAAAATTAAAAATCACAAAAAAGAAAATTAATAATAATTAAAACAAAAATAAAATAATTATAATAATATTAAATACAACAACAATAATAATAATAATAATAAAAATAATAATCTTAAAAACATAAATAAATAATAATATAGTAAAAACATAATAATAAATAATAAGAAAAATAATAATAATAAAATTTTATAAATTTATATAATTTAAAAATAAAATTAAAAAATTATAATTAAGTATCAATTGTTTATATTCTCTTAACAGTTTATTTTTTAATATTTCAACAAATAAATTTCTATCCATTATATATAAATTTTCAAAATCCAAAATTATGAATTTTGATTTATAATTTTTAAAAATATATTAAAAATGAATCAGTATAATAATAAAAACAAAATTCTACTTATAAATTTTCAAAATATAAAGATATAAATTTTGATTTATAATTTTCAAAAATATATTAAAAATGAATTAGTATAATAATAATAAAATTCTACTTATAAAATTTCAAAATACAAAGTTATGAATTTTGATATATAATTTTCAAAAATATATTAAAAATGAATTAATATAATAATAATAACAACATAATAATTGAATTTTGCATTTAAAATAAAATATATCACTTCCACATCTCCAATATTCGTCACTTCTTTTGCATGTTAACATGACTCTGCTAAAAACATTTAGCATATGATTATCATTAGTTTTATCTTAAAAAAAATTAAAAGGTTATATTATCAATTCTAAATTAAAGATGATAATAAATAAACATTTAATAAATATTTACGGTTAAATACTATTATAAAATGTTATCAAAAGTGTAAATTTTAAAAAAGATTTAATTAATTCACACTAAATCAGGTAAACTGTATCACACTCTTAAAATTGCATTGTCACTAAATGAGGTAGCACTGTCACAAATCAGGCACAGTTCACTAATAACTTACTATTACAATATTAATTTAACATCCAAAATGACAACAATATCCAAAACACTTTTTTTGTGCGTCTGGTTGAGTTTTTTTTTTATGTTTTTACTTTTTAAAATAAAATATTACAATTAATTTTTATTATTAATTTTTTACTTTTAAATTATAACTTTAAATTGAATTATCAGTATTAATAAATTGAATTAGAATATAATTTAAAATTTTTGGATTTATGAGAGTATTAAATTATAACTTTAATATTAAAAAAAGACAGCTACAACAATAATAATAATAATAATAATAATAATAATAATAATAATAATAATGAACCAATTAAAAATAAGTATACTTTTATTAGGATCTAGAATTATCAGGAGTAAAATTATAATAGAATTTAAATATGTTATTTAATTAATTAAATTATATAAGGTTATAATTTTACAATATAAAAATAATATTTATTTTTCAATTTAACTTAAAAAATATATAAAAATAATAATATTTAATTAATCAAGAGGTCTAACAAAAACACACTTTTTCATAATACTAAAGATAAAGATCAAGGGCTTTTATGTTTGATATGTTAAAAGTGTTATATTAAAAAATATTTATTTTATTTTAGAAAACATATTATTATTATTATTATTATTATTATTATTATTATTATTATTATTATTATTATTATTATTATTATTATTATTATTATTATTATATACTAATAGATTTTATATATATATATATATATATATATATATATATATATATATATATATATATATATATATATATATATAACTTTTACCAACCCATAACAAATAAGTTTATTCAAATAAACTTTGAATTTATTTAAATAAACTCAATCAAGAATCAAACAGAGTTTACATTTGATCATATATTAAATATTTTATAATTTTCACTTTCTTAATTCATTCATGTTAAAGGGGTGTGTGTGATGTTACCATTTTGAACGTTTTAAATATTAATTTGTTTGTTTGACAATTTTTTAAAAAGAAATATGTTAAAAAGAAAATTAAAAAAAAATTGAGTGTTTAAGAACACTCAAAATTTCGAAACATTTTGAAGTGAATGGCTCCAACAACAACGACTTTTCAGTGATTGATACACTCTTCAAAAACTCTCCAAACCTTGAAACAATTGTCATATCATTCAAAACATATAGAAAGTGGGATAAATGGCAAGTAAGTATTTCTTTTACCCCGCAATACTTTGCGCCCATCTCCAGCATAAAAGCATCGATATGCCTGGAAACTATAGTGGACAGATGATTTGCCTTCGAGATATTTGTCATTGCTAATAAATCCTTGAATGTGAGTATCTCACCTCATTAAAATGGAGAACATGTTATCCATATGCCAATGCAATTTTTTATACCTAATTATTACTAGGTCCACATATTAAACATCTTCTATCTGTGGTGAGATCAATCTTGTTAGCAAACTCAAGAATCAGAAAACTAATGTTTTATTATTTATATAAAGGAGAATGAACTCTCTGTGTCTCACTTTTGTGGAATCACCATTAACATTCAACATTTTCAAAAGTACATTAATTAATGTCTGTCTCTATTGATTACTCATGTTTAGTACATATTCCTAATGAATTTTATATGCACATAACTAAGTACATCACATTTCTTAAAGAACTTAGAGAGCATAATTAAAAAGTGGTTCTAAATCAACCAAACAAAATTCATAAATAAAGATGAATGCTTAATAGAAGTGAAATAAAGAAACAGAAACAGATGATTGTAATGTAAAGAATTCTAAAATAAATAAAATTATTAAGTAGTGTAATTTCAATTCTTAAATTTGATACACCATTTAATATTAAGAATTAAAATAAAATAATTTAAAGTTTAAAACGCGTCCATATATACCCTTATTAGAAAAAAAATAAATAACAAATTTTATTTTCATAAAAAACATGTATTATTTTAGTCATAAGTTTTAAATTTTGTATTAATTAAATATATATATATATATATATATATATAATATTAATGCACAACTTGTAAAATTAATGAAATAAAATAGTTTAAAGTTTAAAACGTGACCATACAGATCTTATTAGAAAAAAATTCATAAAAATGTATTAATTTTTAGTCAAAAGTTTTAAATTTTATATTAATCAAAAAATTAATGTAACTAAAGTAAAATCGATGAAATAAAATAAAAAATAAGGCCCAAGAAAACAAAGAGGGCTGATCAAGGATCCTTGGGCCAGGATAAGGTAGGTATTGGGCAGCAGGTTGCAGGTCATGGGTCGCGGGTCTACGGGTGAATAGTCCGGCGGGATGGTCACAAGGTCGCGGGTCAACAGAAATCAGTCAAAACGAACAGAACATAACCACCTAGCCTAAATTTTAAAAAGCAAAATCTGAAAACTGAAATGAAATGCAAAATATATTTGACAATCAAAGGAGATTTACTTTAGGTTTGATAAAAAAATTACCCATAATTCATGGCTTAGCTTAGTCCTTTGGGTTCACCATTCTTGAGTAGAACGGCTAACCCGACTTTGATTTCAATAAACCAAAATTTGGGTATCTCGATTCGGAAACAATTTTTGTTTCGTACAGATCGTTGAGACCATTGACGGCGAGGTCAAGTACTTCCGATTATTTATCGGAAGGCGATGCCATATTAAACTATCAGTGATGAAAAGAGAATTCAAATTCCTCCACACCATGCCTCGTAGACCACTTTGGTTTATTTCAATATGGTTTAATTTCATACAACTTCTACTCATACTATAATAAATACATTGTAGGACCATAAAATATACATGGATTGTCTAATATGATTGACTAGTTTATCTCAAGTAAAGTTTTTACCATTTAAATATGAATATATTAAGGCACTTATACTATGATATAATTTTCATTTTTCTTAATTAATCTGCAAAAATTAAAAACAAAATCTCATTCGTTCAATTCTTTTAATTAGAAATCCAATCAATATATTTTATTCATGCAATTTGACATTGAACTATAGATATCATTACGGTAAGAGAGAATTAACGAAATATATAATCGATTAAAAAATTTATTGGTAAAAGATCAATTACTTACCAAATTGGATATTTATAGATTAGAGTTAAAAGATGTAAAGATTGCTTTTATAATACTAGTATCCTATTGCTTGAAATGTATAATTATTGCTGAAACTATAAATATCCATATCAATTTTCATTGGTTTATGTATGCATATAACTTCAATAATTATATTATAGACTAGAAAAATATAATATTGTTTGTCCCACTATCATAATTTTTGTCCAATATGTTTGTTCTTTTGTTTTTTACTTTATTTTCTTTCATCTTAGAGAGTGTGGCCTTAGTATACTAATAATGTAATTTTAATGTTTGTTCCAAATTCTCTAATCGGATCACATTAAGAATATTTAAAAATTAAATTTGAAAGCTTAAATACATTAAAAAAATATTAAGTATTATTTGTCAATAACTAAAACACCATTTTTTTATTATTGCTAGCTCTCTCGAGA
Organism: Impatiens glandulifera; assembly: GCF_907164915.1. NCBI lineage: Eukaryota > Viridiplantae > Streptophyta > Magnoliopsida > Ericales > Balsaminaceae > Impatiens > Impatiens glandulifera. Next base: position 45,982,231 of record NC_061866.1, on the reverse strand, counting down.
CCTTCATATTCTTTCATCACAATCAAATAAGTTTGAGTGAAATATTATCAATATTGTTTCTCAGACTTATTCACTAAAGTTTTTTTATTTATTAAAACAATACTTATATGCTATGTTTTTTTAAACTAATTAAGTTTAAAAAATGAATACTTCATTTAATCATTTAAAAACTGTTAAGTTGGTCAGATTTTTAGAATGTAACAAACACATTTGTCTAGTAAAATTTGTACTAGAGCATAGAAAACTTTTAGAAGAAATGATTGTGTCTACCCATAAAAAACAATTGGCATGTCGAAAAAGCATAGTGAGTCAACTTTCATGTAATTCGTTTGGGCATTTTATCATTCTTTATTGTTTTTTAATATTAATAATATATATATATATATATATTATATTTCACATTTATTTACATTAAATATTCTTACATAAAGTTAATGATCTAATAATGGTTAGTTGAAGTGTTAATGGTGTTTGATAAATATGATATTAATTTGTAGTAACAAATTCTTACATTATTGACAAAATGAGAGATCCACTTAATTGAAAATTTAAATATAGAAAAAGATGGGATGTGTTACTCTAAAATGAAATCAGTTACTCACAATTATTATTTATTAACCATGTTTATTGTAAATTCAAATATCTTAACACTAAAACATATAATGTTGAAATTATAGATAAGAATATATCTGTGAACATTTTAAATTATGTATTTGTTGTTTTATTGCATTACTTATTGAAATTGGACAGCTACTTTGATAATGAAATAGAGAATAAAGTTAATTTTTTTTTGCTCATGTTATAAAATATATTAAATTGTTGCCTATCCATTATAACTCATATATATGTGTGACATAAAATCATTTGTGAATATTGTAAATTTGTACTGACATAATAAACAATAACTTAAATATAATTATTAATTATATTTAATATCAATAAATTGAATTAGAATATAATTTAAAATGTTTGGATTTGTGATAGAGTTAATTATAACTTTAATATTAAAAAAAAAGACAACCATAAAATAATGTTTTACTTAAAACAATAATAATAATCATGAACCTCAGTTTAAAAAATAAAATAAAAAATTGCTGTATTATACTTTTATTAGGATCTAGAATTATATGAAGTAAAATTATAATAGAATTTAATATGTTAAACTATATAAGTTTATAAATTTACAATATAAAAATAATATATTTATTCAATTTAACTTAAAATATGTGAATATAATAAAATTTAATCAGAGGTCTAAAAAAATTACAATTTTTCAAGATTTAATAAAATAATTATAATAAACAAGTAATTAAAATGTTGTTCATTTAAACATATATAACAAACACTTTTTCCACGTTTAGTTTTTTATTTTAATTTTATTTAATAATATAATTTTAAAGAGTATATTTTTTTATACCATAACATAAATAATAATAATTTTAATAATATTAATAATAACAATAATAATAATAATTTTAATAATAATAATTATTATTATAATAATATTAATACTAATAATAATTTTAATAATAATAATAATAATAATTTTAATAATAATAATAATAATTTTAATAATAATAATAATAATTTTAATAATAATTTTAATAATAATAATAATAATTTTAATAATAATTTTAATAATAATAATAATAAATTTTAATAATAATTTTAATAATAATAATAATTTTTTTAATAATAAAATTTTTAATAATAATAATAATAATTTTAATAATAATAATAATAATAATAATAATTTTAATAATAATAATAATAATTTTAATAATAATAATAATAATTTTAATAATAATAATAATAATAATAATTTTAATAATAATAATAATAATGATGATAATAATAATAATTTTAATGATAATAATAATAATAATTTAAATAATAATATTAATAATTTTAATAATATTAATAATAATAATAATAATAATAACAATAATAATGATAATAATAATAATAATAATAATTATAATGATAATAATAATAATTTTAATAATAATAATAATTTAAATAATAATAATAATAATTTTTAAAATATTATTTAGTTTATTTTAAATGAAAAAAATGATTAAATAAAAAGGTTATATATTATTAAATTTCTAAAATATAATATACAAAATAATTTACAAAAACATATTATTTACATCATCTAACATTATATTGGAGGGTTTTAAGTCGCCAATAATATATCCCAAATCTTTGATAAATTTTTTACAATTTTATAAAATTTTAATAATAATAATAATAATAATTTTAATAATATTAATATTAATAATAATAATAATTTTAATAATAACAATAATAATTTTAATAATAATAATAATTTTAATGATAATAATAATAATTTTAATAATAATAATTTTAATAATAATAATAATTTTAAAAATAATAATAATAATAAAATTAATAATAATAATAATAATTTTAATAATAATAATTTTAATAATAATAATAATAATTTTAATAATAATAATAATAATAATTTTAATAATAATAATTATAATAATTTTAATAATATTAATAATAATAATTTTAATTTTAATAATAATAATAATAATTTTAATAATAATATTAATAATTATTATTTTAATAATAATAATAGTAATTTTAATAATAATTTTAATTTTAATAATAATAATAATAATAATTTTAATAATAAAAATAATAATTTTAATAATAATAATAATTTTAACTATAATAATAATAATTTTATTAATAATAATTTAAAAATATTATTTAGTTTATTTTAAATGAAAAATGATTAAAAAGATAATATTTTATATTATTTTGTAATAATAAATTTATTAGATTGTATTTTATTTTCTCATTCTGAAAAAAAACATATGATTTGAAAAAACATATAATTTGTTAAATTAAATAATGTTATATAATTTGTTAAATTAAATAATGTTTATAGATAGAGTATAAATTAAAATAAAATGTAATTATACCTTTATTGATTAAGATTAAAATTAAATCCTTATCACATTTAATAATAAGTTCGATAACATTACATTTAATAATAATTACACTTAATAATAATAATAAAAAGATTTTAGTTAAATTGATTAGATATTTTAACATAGAAGATTTTATTTATTTTATAAAAAAATATTACAAAATAATATTAGTTTTATTTTTTTATATAATGTTAAATAATAAATATTATTTTTTTATTTTAAATGTTTCAAGTCAATAAAAAAGAATGTTTTACTTAAAACAATAATAATAATAATGAACCTCAGTTTAAAAATAAAATAAAAAAATAATTGTTGCTTTATATTTATTTATTAGGATTAAGAATTATCATAAGCTGAATTATAATAGAATTTAATATGTTATTTAATTTATTAAACTATATAAGTTTATAAATTTAAATATAAAATAAATATATATTTTTTCAATTTAACTTAAAATATGTAAAAATAATAAAATTTAATCAAATAGGTACAGCAAAACACACTTTTTTTTTTTCAGAATTTAATAAAAGAGTTAGAATAAACAAATAATTAAAATGAGATTAAAGTCCAAACAAACTGATCATTAATTCAATTAAACTAGAAGAGAGAACATCATGGTGTGAACCCTTGTTGACTGAGTCCAATCTCAACTCATAATTATTTATTTATTTTTTTAACTTTGAATACTGTATCTAAAAGAATTAAAACATAACATATTTTTACTTTATTTTAATAAAAATTAAAAAATATTATTTTAATAATTCATCTTTAAATAATTTAAATAATTTAGGTATACTGCATATTTATCATACACTCAACCGTCTCTATTTTGAATTAATTAATCAATTTGTAAAAACATCATATTTACATCCATTCTCATCCTATGCATGCATGATTTTAGGTTCTGAATAGATAACTATACATTTAAAATAGACATTTTAGAATTTTCAGTGTTAAACTTAAATAATTCCAAAATTTAGAATAAAATACCAAAATATCATGTTTAATATTTAGATCACACCTAATATTCAGAAGTTATGCAAATTGTAAGTAAATATGATAAAATAAAAAATAAAATAAAATGCTTTTGTCATGTCCTATCTATCTATCTATGTGGAGAAATAATTAAAATAAAACATGAAATAAATTATTGAAAAGATACTAGGCCCAAACCTAATTAAATAACCCTAAGTGTTGATATCAAATCCCTACACCAACATTCTAACTCTTTTTAAAATATATGCATACATGCAAAGATAGTTTTATGATTTCTGTTTCGTGGATCACATAACAGAACAGACAGAAGAACACATGGCTTGTACATCAGCAGTCACTCTTTAGCTTCTAAAAAACAGAGAGCGTAATAAAACCATGCAATTAATCCTCAGAATCCGATCATGAAAAACCTGATAACTACAATAGTCTTTCAAAATAGAATCCTTCTTATGAAGTGAAAGAATCCTCTGAATCCAATCATCTAATCTTTGAAAATAGAACGCATAACACCTGCAACCCTAACTCCACTAGTGTCTCTATCAAATTCCTCACAATTTCATTCGAGAAGACACTAATAGGACAGACAGGTCATGAATGATTAATCGGAAGTTCATAGAATTTCCATAACCACTACGAAATTGCGTTCTTATAAACTAACTATTCTAGAAGATCGATAGATAAATGATTTAAGAACACTACCATACCAATATACAACAAAGTTGTCGGAAATTGCTATAAAGAAAATTCAGAAAACAAAAAACACTTACGAGTCATAATTTCTAACCTAAAAATCTGTTTTAATTAAAAAAAATGCATTTGTCTTAACATATATATAAGAACATACATTCAGCCATTCGTATTCCCTGTCAAGTTTGATTACTCAATTGGCAACACAAATTAATCACATTGTCTACAAGTTACTCATGAAATGATCAATAATATGTGAAAATAGTGCAAAGAACAAGTCGAATCAAAAGATAACAAAGAGAGAAAAATCTATCGAATGAATTTTGAAATTGAATTATAATAGAGGGAAGTCTATCAGATTAATTTTGAAATTGAATTATAATAAGTTTATGCTTACAAAAACATTTAAATAAGATTGTGGTTTTCATGCTAGTTCTTCTTAGTTACAAAAAAAAAAAAACTTGAACAAACTTATAATGGACAGAGAATTGATGATCGCTTATCGACTTAGAACAAGCTATTTGTGCTCCGGTAGTGGTGTATTGAATTTTCTGAAGAGTACCTCGAGAGGTTCGTGAAGGAGAACTCTGTTATAGACTGAAACTTTTTCATTCAGCAAACATTAAAATGAAAGGGTAACATATCCCTAACATACTAACCTACCTCACTTCAAAATTACCCTAATGTGAAATGATAAACATACTTCACTATAAAACATATATAATAGCTTTCGGCACTTAATTCACTAAGCTGTTGTTTGTTACTTAAAGAACAAACAAAGTTTTTTATGTTTTTGTAAATAACAACAATTATCATTGTTTTTTTTACAATTATCATTTATTATTATTCTTTCTTTTTTACTTTTAAATTATATCTTATAGAATTAGTAATTATTTTTAATAACAATTATATTTTATTTAAATTTAATATATTTTAAATTAGAATATAACTTAAAATGTCTGTCATATCAAATTTAACTTTTATAATATAAAATAAAATTTATATTAAATTAAAACTTTAATATTTAAAAATTGCAAATTATTTGGGTGGCCCTTGAATTTTTTAGATCGTTTACATTTTATCTTCAAATTATTTTTTAAAATAAATCACCCCTCAAACTTTCGAAAAAGATCACCAATGATCCGTCTGTCAATTTTTTTTATTCCAAACTTTCGAAAAGGATCACCAATGATCCGTCAGTCAATTTTTTTTATTCCCTTAGCAAGTTTGATTACTCAATTTCCAACCCAAATTAATCACATTGTCCAGAAATAATTTAAATTTAAATATAAAATAAATATATATTTTTTCAATTTAACTTAAAATATGTAAAAATAATAAAATTTAATCAAATAGGTCCAGAAAAACACACTTTTTTTTCAGGATTTAATAAAAGAGTTAGAATAAACAAATAATTAAAATGAGATTAAAGTCCAAACAAATTGATCATTAATTCAATTAAACTAGAAGAGAGAACATCATGGTTGAACACTTGTTGACTGAGTCCAATCTCAACTCATAATTATTTATTTATTTTTTTAACTTTGAATACTGTATCTAAAAGAACTAAAACATAACATATTTTTACTTTATTTTAATAAAAATTAAAAAAAAATTAAATTAAAAAATATTATTTTAATAATTCATCACTAAATAATTTAGGTGTACTGCATATTTATCATACACTCAACCGTCTCTATTTTGAATTAATTAATCAATTTGTAAAAACATCATATTTACATCAATTCTCATCCTATGCATGCATGATTTTAGGTTCTGGACAGATAACTATACATTTAAAATGGACATTTTAGAATTTTCAAGGAATCGAATTATGTTAAACTTAAATAATTCCAAAATTTAGAATAAAATACCAAAATATCATGTTTAATATTTAGATCACACCTAATATTCAGAAGTTATGCAAATTGTAAGTCTAAATATGATAAAATTAAAAACAAATAATAATAATGCTTTTGTCATGTCCTATCTATCTATCCTGTGGAGAAATAATTAAAATAAATCATGAAATAAATTATTGAAAAGATACTAGGCTCAAACCTAATTAAATAACCCTAAGTGTTGATATCAAACATTCTAACTCTTTTTAAAATATACGCATAGATACAAAGATAGTTTTATGATTTCTGTTTCGTGGATCACAGAACAGAAGAACACATGGCTTGTACATCAGTCACTCTTTAGCTTATAAAAAACAGAGAGCGTAATAAAATCATGCAATTAATCCTCAGAATCCGATCATGAAAAATCTGATAACTACAATAGTCTTTCAAAATAGAATCCTTCTTATATATGAAGTGAAAGAATCCTCTGAATCCAATTATCTAATCTTTGAAAATAGAACGCATAACACCTGCAACCCTAACACTCCACTAGTGTCTCTATCAAATTCCTCACAATTTCATTCGAGAAGACACTAATAGGACAGACAGGTCATGAATTATTAATAGGAAGTTCATAGAATTTCCATAACCACTACGAAATTGCGTTCTTATAAACTAACTATTCTAGAAGATCGATAGATAAATGATTTAAGAACACTACCATACCAATATACAACAAAGTTGTCGGAAATTGCTATAAAGAAAATTCAGAAAACAAAAAACACTTACGAGTCATAATTTCTAACCTAAAAATCTGCTTTAATTAAAAAATTACATTTGTCTTAACATATATATATAAGAACATACATTCAGCCATTCGTATTCCCTGTCAAGTTTGATTACTCAATTTCCAACACAAATTAATCACATTGTCTACAAGTTACTCATGAAATGATCAATAATATGTGAAAACAGTGCAAAGAACAAGTCGAATCAAAAGATAACAAAGAGAGAAAAATCTATCGAATGAATTTTGAAATTGAATTATAATAGATCAGGGAAATCTATCAGATTAATTTTGAAATTGAATTATAATAAGTTTATGCTTACAAAAACATTTAAATAAGATTGTGGTTTTCATGCTAGTTCTTCTTACTTAAAAAAAAAAATACTTGAACAAACTTATAATGGACAGAGAATTGATGATCGCTTATCGACTTAGAACAAGCTATTTGTGCTCCGGTAGTGGTGTATTGAATTTTCCGAAGAGTACCTCGAGAGGTTCGTCGACAAGGAGAACTCTGTTATAGACTGATACTTTTTCATTCAGCAAACATTAAAATGAAAGGGTAACATATCCCTAACATACTAACCTACCTCACTTCAAAATTACCCAGTGTGAAATGATAAACATACTTCACTATAAAACATATATATAATAGCTTTTGGCACTTAAAGAACAAACAAAGTTTTTTATGTTTTTGTAAATAACAACAATTATCATTGTTTTTTTTACAATTATCATTTATTATTATTCTTTTTTACTTTTAAATTATATCTTATAGAATTAGTAATTATTTTTAATAACAATTATATTTTATTTAAATTTAATATATTTTAAATTAGAATATAACTTAAAATGTCCGTCATATCAAATTTAACTTTTATAATATAAAATAAAATTTATATTAAATTAAAACTTTAATATTTAAAAATTGTAAATTATTTGGGTGGCCCTTGAATTTTTTCGATCGCTTACATTTTACCTTCAAATTATTTTTTAAAATAAATCATCCCTCAAACTTTTGAAAAAGGTCACTAATGATCCATTTGTAAATTTTTTTTATTCCCTTGTGAAGTTTGATTACTCAATTTTCAACCCAAATTAATCACATTGTCTACATGTTATTCATGGAATGATCAATTAGATGTGAAAACGGGATGAATGAGAGATAAAAAAAAAAATAAGCCTAATCAAAAGATAATAAAGAGAGAAAAGTCTATGGGATGAATTTTGAAATTAAATTAAAATAAAAGAAGTCTATCAGATGAATTTTGAAATTGAATTATAATAAGAGTTTATTGTTTACAAAACATTTGAATAAGATTATGACTTTCATGCTAATTCTTTCTCTTTAGTTAAAAAAAAAAAAACTTGAACAAGCTTATGATAGACAGAGAATGATCTCCTATCGTCTTAGGGCATCTCCAACCCTACTGCAAAATGGGTTTGCAGTAGCCCATTTTGCTCCAACCCTACCGCATTCCCAGCGGTATTTTGCAGATCCGGCAAATATGGAGAGAGAAGCCGACAAATTTGGCGTACTACTATTCATCACTGCAATTAGGCATAAAATGTAATCATGTCCTCCAACTTTTGTATTTCTTTTAATTAAGGATTTTTTTATTTATTTTTATATTAAACATTTTTCTAATTTTATATATTTATAATCTTTAATATATAATCTTTTTATATTTATATATAATTTATTTAATTATTTAATAATTTATTTATTTAAATTATATTTATGTGTATGAGTTGTTAATTTATAATTAAATTTTGTTTCATAAACAAATAAAAAAAAATTGGGGTTAAATTTATAAAGTTAATAAATATATAGATAATATTAGTAAAGTTAAAAAGTTGGTATAAAAAAGAATATTATGAGAATATTCTTTTGAATTTAGAAATGGGTTTTTGGGTTAGAGATGAATTACTGTTTGATGTGATGTTTACTGTATTTTGGAGTTGAAAATGGTGTTGAGGATTGGAGATGGTCTTAGAACAAGCTATTTGTGCTCCGGTATTGGTGCATTGAATTTTCTATGAGTACCTCGAGAGGTTCATCACTCTGTGACAGACTCTGAAACTTTTTCATTCAGCAAACATTAAAATGCAAGGAAAACATATCCCTGAAACATACTGACCTACCTCACTTCAAAATTACCATGGAAATTACACTATGGGTCTCTCTTAAATTAGGTTTTTTTTTTTTTTGGTTAAAGTAATAAAAAATCTGTATAAAATATGGATAAATTTTTTGGGTAGAATGAGTTTTGAGACATTTAAGTCCTCATTATTGTTAAAAATTACGGAACGTACCACTAGATAATAAGGTTTAATAATTTAAAATTTAGAAAAATTGTAAAGATTTATAATATTTTAAATAAAGGAATGAAGTGATTGAAAAGATTGAAGTGATGAATAAGAAGAGAGAGAAAAATCAAATTAATCCAAAAAAAAACTAAATAGAACATGCCCTATTTAGACTGACAAGTTGAATCAAGAGATAAAACAAAGAGAGAGAAATCTATCCTATGAATTTTGAAATTAAATTATAATAGTTTATTGATTACACAATATTTGAACAAGATTTTGATTTTCATGGTATCCTTAATTTTAAAAAAAAAAACTTGAACACTTTTTTGAACACTTTTATGATGGACATGGACATAGAATGGTCTCCTATAGAACTTAGAACAAGCTATTTGTGTTGTGGTGGTGGTGCGTGCATTTAATTAAAATACAGGTTTTGTGACTTTTGTCAATGGAACTATGTTATAGACTCTCAAACTTTTTCAATTAGCAAACATTAAATGAAAGGGAACCTATCTCTAAAATATACTAACTTAACCTCACTTCAAAATTACCATAATTCACGAATCACTATGAAACATATATTATAGCTTTTGGCGCTTAATTCACTTAAACTTTTTTTGTTAATTAAAAGAAAAAACAAAGTCATTTACGTTTTTGTAAATAATAACATTTATCATTGTTTTTTATACAATTATAATTTATTATTAATTCTTTTTTTACTTTTAAAATGTATCTTATAGAATTAGTAATTATTTTTAATAACAATTATATTTTATTTAAATTTAATATATTTTGAATTAGAATATAACTTAAAATGTCCCATCACATCAAATTTAATCTTTATAATATAAAATAAAATAAAATTTATATTAAATTATAACTTTAATATTTAAAAAGTGCAAATTATTTAGGTGGCCTTCAATATGTAAGAGATCGATCAAAGAACAAATCGAATCAAGAGATAATAAAGATAGAGAAATCTATCAGATGAATTTTGAAATTTTGAAATTGAATTATAATAGAGTTTATAGCTTACAAAACATTTGAAAAAGATTTTGGTTTTCATACTAGCTCTTCTCAATTTTAAAAAAAAAAACTTGAACAAGCTTCTTATGGACAGAAATTTATCTCCTATCGACTTAGAACAAACTATTTGAGCTCTGGTGCTGCGTTGAATTTTCCGACGAGTACCTCGAGAGGTTAGTCAATGGCAAACTCTATTAAAGACTCCCAAATTTTTTCAATCAGCAAACATTAAGTTTAAAGGGGAATATATCTCTAAATCATAGAGACCTACCACACTTCAAATTTAATCTAATTTATGTTATATTTTATAATTTTTTTTATATTTATAACTTATATTTTATAACTTTAATTTTATAAATTATCTTATAATATGTTAAGTTTTAATATAATATGTTTGTTTATTTAAATGTATTAGAATTATTTTGTTGTTTATGAATTATTGATATATAATTAATTTTATCTTAAATTTATGAAATGAAAGAGAAAAGATTGGGATTAAATATGTAAAGTTAATAAATATATAGATAATATTAATAAGGTTAAAAAATTAGTGTAAGAAAGGATTAATATAAGAATATTTTTTTTGGTTTGAGAATTAGTTTTGAGTTGGAGATAAATTATTGTTTGATGTACTGCATTTTGAGTTTGAGAATAAGTTTATGGGTTGGAGATGATTTTACATAGATATAGATATATTATGTACCATATTTTCTTGAATTTTCAAATTGTCTGAACAAAAATATAATTGCAGAAAGTAAACAATCTCATACTAAAATTTCATATCTAAAAAAAATAATCTTAATTATATATTATTATTATTTTGTATGTGACCCAAAAAAAAATGTATTGACAAGGATGAATGATGAGAGTTAATCATGTAATTTTGTATTAATAATATGAGAAAGAAGAAGATAGAATTAATTTTTTTTATTAATATTGTTGTTATGTAAACACGTTTAAATATTTTATATATATTAATTAATATAGGTGTGATTAAACAAAAATATGACACTATTTCAGCCTATTTTAATATGACAAAAAAAATTGCGATCAATAAATGGTTGCATATAACGTCTTTAATGGAAGTTTATTTCTTATATCTAAGTATAAATTAACTTTATGTTTTGTAAAGGCCTGATCAGCGTCGAACCCAACAACATATTAAATAATTTATTTGATTATTTTTGTTATAAAAATGTTATATTTTAATAGTGATTTATATTTTATTATTTTTGTTATTATAAAGCCTAGATGGTTCTCCTACTCTACCCAAAGTTTGGGACTAGTTTTGATTGGTTCAGGTTTATATTCAGATTCAACTAAATAACTTAGGTTATAATAATTGATAATAAGATAGAGGAGGTGATATTTTTTAGTAAAAAAATTAAAAGTTATTAATATATAATGAAAAATAAAAAATAATATTTCAAAATATATGATATTTTAATATTTTAATTAATAAATTAAATAATGTGATCAAAAATAAAAAAAAAGTTTGAAGTGTTGTTTTTTGATTTTTAGTTATTCAAATAATTTCAAACTAACAGTTGTAACGTAATACGTGAGATGATGTAATTGTAACTCCCGGGAATTGTTTCCTTGGTCCGTAGCATAGCACGTGTCTGGACGACACGTGACAAGACGAGAAATCGTAGGGTGACTCGATGTTCGATGCGTTTCAACTTTGTTTTGCGTGTCAAGCGTCTTTTAAAATAAAACATTTAATTTTTAAAAGATTTTAAAAATATCTAGGATTTTTTAGAAATTAATTATGTGAGAATAACTAATTTTGTTCAAATTCTAATAATCTGGGGGTTAAACAATAATTTAACCAGAACCCGATTTGAATTAATCAAACATAACTATTTTAAAAGATTACTTTATTTGAAAACAGAGTCGCCAAAAGATTTTAGAATTTTTTTTTATTAAAATGTACGTGTATATGCATATTTAGTACCGGAGTTTCTATAAGGGGTTCAGTCTTTGGTTACGCTCGGAAAAGGGCTTTCGCGTTATGTCCTACGCGCCCGTCAAATGACGGTTTTATTTTTTAAAGCAAAGTTTGGCTATTACAAGATTTATTTATAACATTTATTTCATTTAATTAGTAGTATGATGGTCCTAAACAATGATATGTTTAGATTACGTAAATAATTGTACAAAATTATTTAAAAGGGCGTACCTGCGATTGCGTTGATATAAGATTAAACAAAACCTGAAAAATATCAGAAAAATGTTAAGAATTTAAAAATAAATTCCAAACGGGGCCTTAGCCAAAATATTTGTTTAGGAAATATCCCAAAATTTAAATATCATTTTCTGACATTTCAAGATTATTTGAAAATAGATTGAGGTTCTAAAATTACAAAAATAATTTTGTATTTTAAAAATTGGAACAAAATAGGCAGGGTCCGGTTTTGGTGATCTGGGTTTAGACGGGTTCGTTCTAGACCAAGGCTCTAGAGTATGGGTTAAGGGACCGGAGGGCTCGGTCTCAAACTTAGACTACTCGGTCGAGGGATCGGAGGGCTCGGTCCTAGGCTTCAAGAGGTTCGGTCCTGAACTTGGGATGTTTGGTCCTAGGGTTAAGGAGGCTCGATCCTGAACTCAAGTTGTTCGGTCATAGGTATGAGAGGTTTAGTCCTAGGTATAGTTTACTTGTCGGGTACTTCGGTCCTATGTTATAAGGTTCTCGATCCTAGGGTTAGGAGATCATCGGTCCTAGGCTAAGAGAATGTTTAGTCTTAGGTTAGAAAAGGGAGTGCTCAGTCCTTCCTCAAGAACATCGATCATAATCCTCGGTCTTAGCTCAAGAACACCGATCCTAATACTCGATCATAGCTCGAGAATACTAGTCCTAGGTTAGAAAACTCAGTCTGGGTTCCTCGGTCCTATGTCAATTTTCTTGGTCCTAGGTCAATTTTTTCGGTCCTAGGTTTCAGTCAGGACCTAGAATTCTCGGTCCTATTTCTCAGTCCCGATCTTACAGGACTCGGTCGTTAGGGACCAAATATTCTTGATTTGGTCAAAACTTACAGAAGCTATAACTTTTTATACAGATCATGGAATCATGATCTGTATGTTGCAGATGATTCATATTATTATAAGTAGTGGATTCACACAATCATGGGCAGATTTATCGACCACATATCAATATTAATTTGAATTGCGGTAGAAATGTCACATTACTCCTTAATTATTTATTTATTTTTAATTCAATTTATTTTTAATTTCTATAATTCATAAAAAAAAATGGGTAAAACATACATTTATATATTCGTTTTATTCACAATTTTCTTGTTATTTTTTGAGTCTAACCTAATTTTTTTTCAAGTGCACTCCAACTCGAATATAATTTATACCTCATAATACCAAAATAAAATCAATATTTTTTTTAAACAAAAAGACATTAGTCCGACCCAACATTTTTGTGGCAGCAACTCAAACCTCCAAACCTCCAATTTGGAAATGACTAATGACGATTTGAGAAATTCACAAACAGATTTGGAAAATGGGAAGATAAATGGAAGAAAGAAATCTTTGATTTTTTTAGGTTTAGACTTGTAAGAGGATAAACGGGAAGAAAAAGAAAGGAAGAGAGATGGAAGGAAAAGAAAGGGAAAGAGAGATTTATTTAATAATATTTTTGTTTGAATTTGTTGTTTATTTAATAAATTTTAAAAATCACCGGATTGGCTTCGGGTATTCAATTTTTTTTTCCGATCCGGAAATCCGGTAAAAATATCCGATCGGGTCGGCCGGATCAACGGATCGGATATTTCGGATCAAAATTTTTGGCCACCCCTAGTTTTAACAATATAAGTTTAACTTTTTAACTAACCAATGTATATATATGTATATATAATGATGCTTAATTTTAAAAGTGTCTGGATTGTCAGGATGAGAGTTGTGTTTAATTTGGATATATATATGTGAGAGTAAATGAATATTTGGATCGGATTGTGGGTTGACACGCCCATAAATTTAAAACGGTTAAAAATAAAATAAAAAATACTATTAGTATGTTTCGAACTTGAAACCTATCAATAATAAGTATAACCTTTTAACCAAATAGGTTAATAAAATTTTATATTTTAAATTCAACACCAAATTTTATGAAAAATGACGTTTATATATATATATATATATATAATGATACTTAATTTTCAAAGTTCCCTTCTTACCGGGTCGAGAGATGTGGTTAATTTAGATATATATGTGAGAGTAAATTAAAAATGTTATCACATTTTAACCGTAATTTTTTTTCTCAGTTTTTATATCATTACTCACGCACGGTTACCTACAAGTTCTTTTAATACCACTTACTTAATTTGTTCAACTTGATATATTTTTTCTTTGATTTTATGAAACTCAAATAAATTTGACTTTAGAGTCATACTAAAAATTAAAAGATTGAAAAGACAATTATTAGAAAATTAATTTTTTTAAATTTGTTATATTATTAACATCTAGATTAATCTTTTATGATTTTATATATATTGTCTTATAATATTTAAATATTTAATTTTCAAAAGGTAACTTATTTTTTTAATTAATTTTTTATTGGTTTACAATTTGAAATTTAAGGTCATTTTCAAGTATATATCCAGAACATACATAATTGTCGAAAGTTTACTTAATAGTTTTTCGTACTATTTTGACCGTCTTAAAAAATAATAAATAAACTTATAACAAGTATATTTTGACACATCTATTTTTATAAATGAGAGAAATATAAGAATATTTAAAATGAAAAAATATTAAAGGTAAATTAACATAATGATAATTTATTTATATTTTTTTTATGAAAAATGAAACTTAATGATTTTGAGATTTTCTTTTACTCTTTTTTCTTGATTTAACTCTCAAGTATTTGGGGAAAGTAAAAAATAATTGATTACCTTTTAACAAAAATACAAAATCTTAATTTTTTATAATTATTCATTTAGTTTTGAATTATTTTTTAAGTCAAACAAGACTAAAAAAATATTATAACTAGTGGATTCATATCATCTTACAAGAACACACAATCAGGGGCAGATTTATCTACCACATATCAATATTAATATGAATTGAGGTAGAAAGGTCACATAACTCCTTAGTTATTTAATTATTTTTAATTCAATTTATTATTAATTTCTATAATTTATAAAAAAAATTTGGTAAAACATACATTTATATATTCGTTTTATTCACAATTTTCTTATTATTTTTGTAGTCTAACCTAATTTTTTTTCAAGTGCACTCCAACTCGAATATAATTTATATCTCATAATACCAAAATAAAATCAATATTTTTTTTAAACAAAAAGACATTATTCTGACCCAACATTTTTGTGGCAACAACTCCAGCCTCCAATGTGGCAATGACTAATGACGATTTGAGAAATTCAAAGAAGAAAGGAAGAGAGATGGAAGGAAAAGAAAGGGAAAGAGAGATTTATTTAATAATATTTTTGTTTGAATTTGTTGTTTATTTAATAAATTTTAAAAATCACCGGATTGGCTTCGGGTATCCGATTTTTTTTTTCTGATCCGGAAATTCGGTAAAAATATCCGATCGGGTCGGCCGGATCAACGGATCGGATATTTCGGATCAAATTTTTTGGTCACCCCTAGTTTTAACGATATAAGTTTAACTTTTTAACTAACTAATGTATATATATATAATGATGCTTAATTTTAAAAGTGTCGGGATTGTCGGGTCGAGAGTTGTGTTTAATTTGGATATATATGTGAGAGTAAATGAATATTTGGGTCGGATTGTGGGTTGACCCGCCCATAAATTTAAAACGGTTAAAAATAAAATAAAAAATGATATTAGTATGTTTCGAACTTGAAACCTATCAAAATAAGTATAACCCTTTAACCAACTAGGCTAATAAGATTTTATATTTTAAATTCAACACATAATTTTATGAAAACATGATGTTTTAACTATTTAATGATACTTAATTTTCAGAGTTCCCTTGTTACCGAGTCGAGAGATGTGGTTAATTTAGATATATATGTGAGAGTAAATTAAAAATGTTATCACATTTTAACCGTAATTTTTTTATTCAGTTTTTTTATCATTACTCTCGTGCAAATGCACGAGGTTACCTACTAGTTCTTTTAATACCACTTGCTCAATTTGTTCAACTTTATATATTTTTTCTTTCATTTTGATGAAACTCAAATAAATTTGACTTTAGAATCACACTAAAAATTGAAAGATTAAAAAAAAATTATTAGAAAATTAATTTTTTAAAATTTGTTATATTATTAACATCTAGATTAATCTTTTATGATTTTATATATATTGTCTTATATTATTTAAATATTAAATTTTCAAAAGGTAACTTATTTTTTTAATTAATTTTTTTATTGGTTTATAATTTTAAATTTAAGGCCATTTTCAAGTACTAATAGTTTAATCCAAAACATGCATAATTGTCGAGAGTTTACTTAATAGTTTTTCGTACTATTTTGACCATTTTAAAAAATAATAAATAAACTTATAACGAGTATATTTTGACACATCTATTTTTATAAATAAAAGAAATATAAGAATATTTAAAATGAAAAAATATTAAAGGTAAATTAACATAATGATAATTTATTTTTATTTTTTTTTATGAAAAATGAAACTTAATGATTTTGAGATTTCTTTTACTCTCTTTTCTTGATTATCTTGATTTAACTTTCAAGTATTTGGGGAAAATAAAAAATAATTGATTACCTTTTTAACAAAAACACAAAATCTTAATCTTTAATAATTATTCATTTAGTTTTGAATTATTTTTTAAGTCAAACAAGACTAAAAAAATCTTATAACTCATGAATTTATACCATCTTACAAGAACAAATATCTTATTATAAGCAGTGGATTCATACAATCAGGGGTAGATTTATCGACTACATATCAATATTAATATGAATTTCGGTAGAAATGTCACATAACTCTTTAATTATTTAAATATTTTTAATTCAATTTATTATTAATTTCTATAATTCATAAAAAAATGGGTAAAACATACATTTATATATTCGTTTTATTCACAATTTTCTTGTTATTTTTTTAGTCTAACCTAATTTTTTTTAAGTGCACTCTAACTCGAATTTCTCAATCCGACTCTACCCACGTGTAGGTCTCTATTTTTTTCATTTTTCTTTTTAATAAGAAACACTATTAATATTTAACACTATATTATGTGTCTTCTACTTATTTTCACTATAAATAGCTTGAAGTTTATCCTAAACATCTCATCAAAATCTTCTCTCTTTTCATATTTATATATTTAAATGAGTTATGACAAATCTCAGATTATAAGGAGCTTTCATCGTGGTGATGGTGATGATGATGGTGAATTTGATACTTACAATATACAATAGACTTCGACCAGACTATGACCCTAGAGAGTCACGTTCTTTCACGAAAATATGGGTTTGGACTATCTGAATGAGAGGAGAATCACAAAAGTAATACCGATTTTCAATTCATGAACAAAGATACTCAAAGAGTGGCACCAGGAGGGCCAAACCCTCAACACAACAAAAGTCAACCACAGAAAGAGACTTAGCTGCTTTTTAAGAAACATGAACAAAATTAATCAAATTATATATATATATATATATATATATATATATATATATATATATATATATATATATATATATATATATTTAAATAAGTTCACAAAATTGAATAATGGGGTTTAAATATATTTCTTATATATCATCAGTTTCATGGAATCTTATTTACATGCATGTATAGATTTTATTGTTAATATTATATCATAATTTTATTGTGCATGCATATACTCTATAAGACATTGATATGAACTATTAAATTGCAGAGATGAAAAAAGAATAAAAAATCACTGAATCTCAATTTTAAAATAATGATTAATCGGTTAACTTGCAATATCTTATAATTTGAAGGACAATTTCAGAGTGAAAATAAATTTGATTATAGGGTTCAATTTATTGATTTTGCTCTCTCTAGAATAATCTCTATTTTTTATTTTTTTAATTAAACTTTATATTTGAGACATACAAGAGATAATATTATAGTAAAATAAATAATAATAATAAAGAAGATTATACTACTATTTATTTGAAAATATATTTTCTATATATTATAAGAATACAAATAGAAGGGATAATATTATAGGAGATAAGTAATAGTAAAGAAGATTAGACTACTATTTGAGAAAATATATTTTATGATTTTATATAAAGTAAAGATAACTAAATATAAAAAATGTTAAGATCTTTAATAATAATTTAAAGTTAGAAAATTGGTTGGAAAATATAATACCGTCACTATATTGTTGCTAATGGCTGTGATTTTGCGAAGTTTGAGATTATTAGGTTAAAAACAAAATCTAAATTTTAGCTTATATTTGTTTGAAATTTTGTTTTCTCAAATAACTAAAGTTAATAAAGTTTAAATATTTAGATTAAGTTAAAAATATCCAAATTCAAACTTAAATAATAATAAAACATCCAAATATTATTTAACATGTTTCTAAAAATAAAGGAAATAAGTAATAAATTTTGTGTTGAATAGAGATTTATGTACCTTCTTATAATAGGAGAATATTAATAAAAAAAATATTCACATCTTAAAAAAATAATAATAATAAATAAAATCTTAATAGGATTTGTATTGAATGAATAGAAAAATACCTCAAATTTTATATAATTATTTAAGTTCCTAGAATTATTTTTCAAACCCAACAACAATATAACTTGTGGATTCATATCATGTTGTTCATTCATAAGTAGACTAGGGCTGCAAATGAGTCAAGTATCTCGTGAGCTACACGCGAGCCGCTCGATCAAAGCTCGGCTTGAGCTTGACTTTAATCGAGTTCGAGCCGAGCTCGAGCCAGCTCGTTTAATATTCGAGCCGAACTTGAGCTCATATAATGCTTGCTCGATGACTTGTCGAACTTTTTCGAGCCTGAGAATATAATATATATTTTTATTTATTTAATATTAAAATTTATAACAATATTTATTTTTTCTCTTTCTTTTCAAAGCTCATATAATAGGCCCAATCCATATTATTATAATTTAAAGCAAAACACTAATTTGTAGTCTCTTTTTCTTCTTTCTCTTCCGTCTTCACAATTTCTTATTCTTCATTGCCATTTTAACTTCTTCTTCACCATTTCATTTTCTTCTTTTTCACTATTTCATCTTCTTCTTATCTTCTTATTCTTTTTCACCATTTCATCTTCTTCTTCACTATTTCATCTTCTTCACCATTTTATCTTCTTCTTCACTATTTCATCTTCTTCTTATTCTTCTTCACTATTTCATATTTTTCTTCTTTTTCCGTCTTTACTATTTCTTTTACTCATTGATAATAAGTTGATTCAATTTTTCATATTATATTTCTTCTACAATATTTTTCTCATTCATTCACAAGGTTTATAGGTAAATTAAAATCTATCTATTTTCACTTCTAGTATAGATAAATTTGATTTCTTTTTGTATTATGAGAAACTTATGCTTATAGTATGAATATAGAAAAACACTGTTTTATATTATATATATATAAGCATGAAATATAGAAACACTATTATATATAAGGTTTTTTAATTTATATTAGGGTTGATATATAATGATTTTAAATATATATTTGGGTTGGATTAATGATAGAAAACAAAGAGTAAATAAGGATATAATAATTAGTATATTATATATAGAGTAATGATAGGGAACACGAATATGGGGCCGCGAATGTCAGCAAAAATAGAATATTCCTTTAAACATCGAATATTTGATTAATTTATCCTATTATCACGATTAATTATTTCACTATTTTTTTTTATATTTATTATTTCTCATTTAACTGGTAAAATAACTCAACACTTTATAACTTATATTTATTAATTAATTTCTTTTTTCACTAAACTCTAATTTCTAAATTTTAAACTCTAAACCCTAAATTTTAAACCCTAAATCCTAAACCCTAAATTATAAATCCTAATTAATACTATTGTTTAGTTAAATTATGAATTTATCTTTTTTATTTTTTTATATTTTTATGACTTTTCAATTCCTTTATTTATCAAATATTTTTTATTTATTCTTTATGCAGTCTTTTTTCTTTTTCTCATTATTTTTTTGTAATGACTTATTAATATTTTTTTAGTTTTATTATTTATAAATATTTATCTAATATTTCTATTCTCACGTTAATTATTTTCTCTCCACAATTGGTGACTAATTATTAATAAATTAATTTTTTTCACTCATTTCTTTTGATAAATTCATAATTCAACTAAACTAACCTTAATATAAATATTAATTAGGGTTTAGGATTTAGAGTTTAAGGTTTAGGGTTTAATAGAAATATTAATTAGGGTTTAAGATTTAGAGTTTAGAGTTTGGTTTAGAGTTTAGGATTTAAATAAACTATAGTTATAGTGAGATAAATTAATTGATTAGTGAGAGAGAAAGAAAGATAAATTAATTAATTCTTAGAAGAGGCAGAGAGAATATTCCGTGTTGACATTCGCGGCCCCGCGTTCCCTATCATTACTCATTATATATTATATAATGTTATATAATATTGAAGGAGATAAAAAAATGTTAAAATGATAGGAGGGCCGCCGAAAGTCCGCGAAAATAGAATATTCTTTTAAAATACAGAATATTCTCTCATTTTATTAATTAATTTCTCTCTCCTTTATTAATTAATTTCTCCCTCTTCTTATTAATTAATTTATCTCTATTGTCTATATAAATTAATTAGTTTATCTCTCTTACTAATTAATTAATTTATCTCTATCCTCTCTAATTAATTTATTTAAATCATAAACTCTAAACCCTAAATTTTAAACCCTAAATAATATCTCTTATTTTTATTTAGTTGAATTATGAATTTATCAAACAAATTAATTAATTAGAAAATGATTAATCGTGAGAATAGAAATATTAGATAAACATTTATAAGTAATAAAACTAAAAAAATATTAATAAGTCAATAGAAAAAAATAATAAGAAAAAGAAAAAAAGAGGGCATAAAGAATAAATAAAAAGAGAGTTTAGGGTTTATGATTTAGGGTATAGAGTTTAGGGTTTATGATTTAAGGTTTAGGGTTTAGGATTTATGGTTTAGGATTTAGGGTTTAAGAGTTAAAGATTAGGGTTTAGCGAAAAAAATAATTAATAAATACAACACATTATATTTTATTTTACCAATTAAAGTTAAAGTTAAATGAGAGATAATAAATATTAAAGAAATGAGTGAAATAATTAATCGAGAATATGGATAAATTAGTTAGTAGAGATAGAGTTAGAAATTAATTAATAAAAAGAGAGAATATTCAGTAATTAAAAGGGAATATTCTATTTTCGCGGACTTTCGGCCCCCGCTTTCCTGTCATTACTCATATATTATATATTATATTGAAAAAGATAAAGGAAAATGTTAATATATTATATATAATAAAAAGTAAAGAAATGTTAGTATATATTTTATATATAATATGAAGGGATAAAAAAAATGATTGTATATATATTATATATAATATGTTGAGAGGAAAAATGAATTTATAAGATTGATAATATATAAAAAAAAAATGAGTAGATTCAAGCTATAAATAAGTTAATAAATTCTTGTTATATTTGCAGTCAAATAGTTTAAATATATATAATAATATTTAACATAAAACATGTCTAATATTTTGTTGACAGTATCTATTTCTTAATGTATAAGTTAAATTTTAAATATTTTTTTAACATATTTTTATATTAATATTTTTAAGCTTGAACATTTTATATTATTGGTTGTAGGTAAGTACGTGTTATGCTTGAAAAACTTAAAAAAATTAATATATTGAATGTTCAAACAATTTATATTATTTTGTACTTTAAGTTTAAAATTTTATGTTTTATAATTTTGATTAATAATGGTGGTGTGATGTTTTTGAGTTTGGACTATCATTTTTAAAATTTTGAATATTTATGATTGTTTCATATTTTTATTTTAAAATATGTTTTAAATATTGAAATATGTATAAAAGTTTGATATTTTCATTTTGAAAATAATGATTTGAGTTCAAGCTCGAGCTTGAGTTTAAAAATTTAAATATAGTCAAGCTTTTTGAGCCGAACCGAGCTTGTAGTTTAATAGTCGAGCTCGAGTTCGAACTCAAATTTATAAACTCGTTCGAGTCGAGCTAAAAAATACTAAATCGAGTTGAGCTCAAGCTGGTTCGAGCTCGACTCATTTGCAGCCCTAGTGTAGACCATATCACTTTTTATTTATTTTCTTTATTTTTTAATAATAAATTAATTAATATTAGTAGGTGACTTTACTTTTCCTACGTGATGACAAATCTAAGATTATCAAGAGCTTTTATTGTGATTGTGGCGATGATAAATTTCGATCAGGCTAGAATATTATAGAGCCACGTCCTTTTATGAAAATATGGATTCTAACTAACTAAATAGTAGAAGAATCACATAAGTAATGTCGATTTTTAGTGCTTAGACATACATACTCAAAGATTGACACGAGGAGAACTAAATTTTAAGCATCACGATATTAATCAACCATCGAAATAGACTTAGCCGTCAAAATCAATCAAATTATGTATAGTTAAATAAGTTCACAAAATTGTATGATGGGATTAATTATCTATGTTATATATTATCCGATCAAGTTTCATGGAATTTTATTTGCACACATATATGGCTTTAATTAGTAATGTTAAATCATGGCTTTAATAGGTAATACTAAATCATAATTATATGGTGCATGATATCATCGTTTTCTCTCCTTGGCTCTCTTCTGCACTAATTACCGCATCTCTTTTGCGTTCACACTTTTCTCACCTACTTAGTCCAGTTATCGTGTCTTTGGACGTAATTTTGTTTTATAGTTCACAATTTTCTCTCTTAGGATTGTATTATATATTATTTTAATATTTATATTCCCGACAACTTTGATGTATTTTCTAAATGAATCTTAGAAAACATAATAATAATAATAACATTATTAATCATACGCATTTGGAAAAGCATAAAAAAAAATTGAAATTACAATTCTGACCTAAAAATAATGGAATTGAAAACTATAAAATTACATTATATTAAATTTTATTAAAATTATAATTTCAATTCTTAATATTAAAAAGTTTACTTAAATTAAAAATTAAAATTAAACCCTACAATTCAAATTCTAATACTAATTCCAGACTAACCAAACACACATTAAAATTTTTCTACTTTTGAGGCGGTAAGTGACGCAGTTTTTAGCATCATTTGGTCTAGGCATTAAATATGGTATAAGGTCTCATTTTGACGTTTGGGCTGCACTTCTTTTTGTTAATATTAGTTTTTTTGCTGGGTTTCTGTTTAGACCGGCCCTCTTATAAGAATAAATTAAAATAAATTAGGCCTAAGGGTATTCTTGATATTTCATTTTTTATTTTTGATTGATATATTATTATTATTTTTTTTTGGAGAAAAAGGTTTCGTGTCATTTTATTAAAAAATCAATAGTAGGAAAAAAATACAAAAATTTAAGATCAAATTTAGATAATTTTTAGATTTGACAATAAAACAAGAATTGAATTACAAACCACAACCATCATAATTTTATTGGTTCCAAATTTTAAAAGTTCATTTGTCAACTTTTTCAATTGTACATTAAAATTGTACATTTCATTAATATTATGAGACTAAGAAAGGATCTAGAATTAGAATTAAAGGAAAATTTTAAAAATAGTAGAAAAACTTAAAATAGGTTTTAAATGTTTTTAAAAGAAAAAAGTAATATATAATTTGAGAGAGAATCAAACTGAAAGTGTGATTTAATTATTTTTTTGTTACATTAATACTATACAATAAATATAATTATTGGAATATATACCGGCATAACAAGTAATATTGTTTTTTTATTTTTAGTTTAGTATGCCAATATGTAGATCAGTCTCTAATTATAAACTTTAGACCAATGATACATGTAAACAATTTAAAATACATTAAATATGTAAACATTTTCTGGTTCCAACCAGAACACACAGGGTCAAAGTTCATTTGTCACTAATTTACATTATAATTCATACTATTTTGACTAGTCTTATAAAAAAAATTGACTCTCATCACTATTTTGACACATCTATTTTTATAAATCATAGAAAAATAAGAATATTTTAAAATAAAACTAGATGATTTTGCTAAGTTTTTTTATCATGATTTGACTCAAAAGTGAAGGTGTTGTTGATGCTGGTAATATTAGAGATTAATAAAAAAAAAATGTTTAACTTTGTTTAAAAGATAAAAAAAATTCTTATAGGATTTTGTGTTAAATGAAAAAAAAAAAATACATTAGTCTTATATAATTATGCATTTGGTTAGAATTATTTTTTAAACCAAACAAACTTATAACTTGTAGATTCACACAATCCTTATATGAACAAAAGTCTTATTACATATTCACACAATCTTATCCATGTGTAGGCCTCTACTTATTTTTAATAACAAACACTATTAATACTATTAGCTGGCTTCTACTATTTTTTTCACTATAAATAACTTCAACTTCATTCTAAATATCTTATAAAACAAAATCCCTTTTCATATCTATACAAACACTATGACAAATTTCGGATTATCAAGAGCTCTCATCTTGATGATGGTGGTGATAAGTTTGATACTCACAATAGACTTCGGTCAGGCTATGACTATGACACCAGATAGTCATATCCTTTCACGAAAATATGGGTTTCAACTATCTGAATGGGAGGAGAATCACAAAGGTAAGACCGATTTTCAATCTTTGGACAAAGATATTGAAAGGGTGGCACCAGGAGGGCCAGATCCTAAGCACCACGACAATCAACCACTTACAGAGACTTAGCCGCTTTGTCAAGGAAGTATGAACAAAATTATCAAATTATATATAGTTAAATAAGCTCAAAAAATTGTATAATGTGTTTATTATCTATCTTATATATAATCAAATAAAGTTTCATGGGATTCCATTTATGGCTTTGATTGATAATACTAAATCATAAATGTATGGTGCATGCATATACTCTGTAAGACCTGTCCTATCAACTTGTAATCAGAGAGATAAAAATAATTAATTAATTAATTGCTGATCAATCTTAATTTGAAAATAGTGATTAATTTATAAATTTGTAGGGAATATAATTTATGATACAGTTTAATTTATAGATGTTGCTCTCTAGATTTGTTTTTTATAAGTAAATTTTATATTTGAGACAAAGAGATAATATTATAGTAGATAAGAAACAGTATAAAAGATTAGACTACTATTTAAATTATTTTTTGAGAAATTTATGAATGAAAGTGGTAGATTAGCATATGGTTTACCTATTATTGATAATTAGAAAAATAAATAACTAATTAATTTTTAAAAAATAAAAAAAATTAGAAGGCTATGTCACTTTTTTAGCGTAAAATTTTTTTGGGTGGGCTTGAACCCACTCGGCCTTAACGTAGATTCACCCCTACGCAAAATGACACCGTTTTTGGCATCCTTGGGTCTAGGCTTGAATCCGATATAAGGTCTTAGTCTGTGTAGAGACGAATCCAAAATTTAGAATTATGGTGTGTTTAAAATGAATTTATGATGAGTTAAAGAAAATAAAGGAAAAATTATATAGAAAACGAGTGAATAATGTAAATTTTGCTGTTTTTTAAAAATTATATAAATAAATAATAAATTAAATTGAAAATTTTAAGAAATTAAGAGCTTATGTCACACTTATACATTATTTTTTTTGAACTTAAGCCATAATATAGATCCGACACAAAACTTCTAGAAATTAAAGTTAAGGTTTAAAAAAGATATTGAAAAAAGAGATATGTTGAATTAAAAAATATGCAGAATAAAATAATTTATAGTTGGCAGTTGGGATATATATATATAGACTTAAATAATAAATTATTTTTGTTCAAGTTTAAGTCAACTCTTTTTTTAGATCCATCTCTAATTATAAATCAATATACAATGTGTAGAAACTTTGCGGTTCCATCTAGGACCCAGACAGTCAAGCGGGGCATGCATTGGTTCAGTTGTCATAAATTTTACATATTTCTTCATACTATTTTGACACATCTTTAAAAAATAATTAAAAAAAATACTATTTTCACTATTTTGACACATTTGTGAGAGAAAAATAAGAATATTTAAATAAAAAATACCATATATATATAAGTTGAACATGTAACTAATTACCGTGTAGGTGCAGATGAACTTGTAACATATTTTTTTATTATCTTATAAGTTTGTTTCTTTAGAGGTTAGGGAATGATTTTTTTATTGTGAATTTAGTGATTTTTTTTTTTTGAATTAATAGTCATGTATATAAAATTATAAATATAAATCAGTAACATTTTGCTAACTAGACGTTAAAGTGTGTAGGGTACATGATACAGGCAATATTTGCAACATTTAAATTATTATAATTTTTATAAATTTTTTTTTTTTTTATGAAGAAACAATGTTGGTTTGCGAAAGTGTGGGTAAAATGATGAGATGATTGATCAATTAGATTTGGTGGTTAGTTTGTTGAGAAATAAGAGGTTGGTGACATTGAGATTGGTGGATAGTTTGTTGAGAGATTAGAGATGGTAACAAATGAGATATTGGTGGTTAAAAACATATGAATCAGATATTTGACCAAGGTGTGAAAGTGTGAGGTCGTGAGGTTAAAGATCGATTAAGATCAGCGGTCAGTTTTTCGGGAGATAAGAGACGTGTGAAAGTGTGATTTGAATGTGGTTTGCTAAGGTAATAGGGCCAGTAACAAAGAATCATAAGGGCACGAGATTGAAGATTGATTGAGATTGGTGATTGATTCGTCTATGGATAAAAGACATCTGAAAATATGTTTGAGGTTGGTGGTTAACTTTACGAGAGATAAGAAACCTTAGTTTCTTAGAGATAAGAAACCTTAGTTTCTTAGTTTCTTAGTTTTTTATTAGTATGATAATTGGGACATCTAAAAACTAGATTTGAAATATTCATTACATCTCTCTTTGCAACAAAATGAAAATAATAAATAAGATTATTAATTATTTTAATCTTAATTGCGCAAGGATGATATTTGTTCCATCCATTTGCCTTCCAAACTCTTCAGAGTCCATATTTTCTATATGAGAAGTAGTCTCAATTTCTTTTCCTTTATTTGATGCTCCACTTTTCTTTCCTGTTTTTCTTGTTTCTTTTTTAAAAACATTATTAATTTAATTGAAAAAAAAAGATTGTTTAAAAAAGAAGAAGCAGAAAATAATATGCATAATAAATTGTTCACAAAAACACAAGTAAAACATGTTTTTCACTCTTAAGCTCAGAGCACATCCAATCAAAACATTAGAAATCTTTACATCCAATTTGAAAACTACCTTAAAGCATCAAAGAAAGAGAAAAAACCTTGCTCATTGTGATTTCGTGAATAATGGTAAAGAAAATGCTTGTTCTATAAAGAAATTTAAATTAAAAAAATATATAATATTTGTTTTAATTGTTTTACCAAGTATCTTTGTTTGTTTTTTTTATAAGTTTCTATAATAAGAAAAATAAAAATACAACATGTATGTCTCTCTAATTTGATGTTACTTCATTGTACACATAAAACTTTAATTAAGTATCTTTGCCTATCAAGTTTGTTTTGTTTGAATGTTTTACTTCATTATACATATATAAACCCTAATTAAGAATTTATGTTTATCATGTTTAGTTTGTTTGATTGTTTGCCAAATATCTCTATTTGTTTTTGCTCTTAACTTAGAATTACAGAACATGTAATTTCTATTATGAGAAGAAAAAAAGTGTTGTCTTTTTGGTTTGATGTTTACTTTATTGGATTTAATAATGACTATTAAATTTTATTGTAAATATTGAAACTCGAATTAAACATTTACTTAGCAATAACTTTTAAAAATGTGGTTTTCAATTACATTTTTAACAATTAATGAGTATGACTAATTGATTTAGTTTCAACAGTGACTAAAGAGCAATCAATACTGATTTTGCAAGATCAGACATGTTTATTTGATGTTTTAGGTTATTATCATGTAAACTCACATGAAATTTCAAATAGAAGATGTAATATATATATTAGGTAAATAGAACTGCATCCTCTCTATACACGCGTAAAAAATTTTTTTAAGTTTTTTAAAAAACTTTATCAAACATGATTGTTTTTATTTTTTTCAAACCCTCACAAAAACCAAAAAACCCAAAGATATGAGTATTAACATTAAAATTAACTGAAATTGTCCTATATGATCATCTGACTACTGTGTCAGATTTCTTTCAGATATATAACTCACAAAACAAACAATATATTTTTTGTTTTCTTCTCGCTCCTCAACATTAAATTATAACTCCCAAAAAAAAACTATGTTAAATTGAATGAATTTTCATCTATATTTTATTTATACCGTTTGAGTTTATTTGAAAATAGTTTAGAATCCACTTTATTGTTTTAAAACTAAATTACTTATTTTATTATTTTGCATAGAGTCCGTATAATTTATTATTATTATTTTTTAAAATCGATCTCAAATCTCCGACCCAATTTGAATTAAAAAGCCTCTTATCAAATAGATACTAGAGTCTTAATTATTGAATATAACTACCCGGTCGAATATAAAAATTCACACACATTATATTTTTTTGTTTATTTATAGAAAAATAATAAATAAAACAAATTAATAATAATTAATATATTACAATATGAGCAAACCAGTTTATAAAAGGACACAACCATGTTTTGAATGAAGGAAAGCAACATGTCATAACTATATTTGAAAGACTCCTCCTTTCATCCATGTTAATCAAAATCAAGATTCATATCTCATTAAAGCCAACAACTGCATCATCCCAATCCAGGATGATAACAAATCCACAAAATATGTTAACATGTTGTGTACCAAATATGTTGTACTGGAAAAACCTGTTAGAAACACCACAAACCCAACAAATATGATACAAACACTTTAGAAAAAATACTTAGAAGTAATAAACAGTTGCTGAAACTAAAATATAATCATCCAATTTCAGTTTGATCAATAAAAATGAACCTGAATAGCAAATTCTCAATTTGATCAATAAAGAACCGAGATTAACTTACATTTTGGACAATTTTCCGAATAAACGGCATCCCATATCCTTCTGGCAGACGGACCAACATATATAGCCAGTGTAACACGTTCAGTGTTGAATTGCTCAGCTGCAAAAGAAGAGTAATATTTGAAGCAGTATTGATCAAACAATATTGTCATAATTAAAGTTGCAACCACTAGAAATATTTACAAAGGGTAACAAAAAACCAATACAATGACAGTTCATTACCATTATGATCAGTCTCATCATCATTAGTCCAGGATTGTCTGTTACACTCAATCAATCCTCTGAAAGCTTTATTGTCTAGTGCAGCTTGAGGATTCCATTCTTGGCAAGCCAAATCATCCGAAATAAGCCCTAGCCCTAAGTCTTTCCACTATGCCTATGTATTTCCGAGAACCCTGAACAAATATGAGAAAAAAACAGCCTTCTCCATCTGGGTGTCCGTCTATAATAACAAATATATATGTATATTTTAATTTTCTAAATTCAAAAATAAATATTCATTCAGTATGTATATTGGTTCAAAATGTAACTTACTAAATTAAAAAAAAAAAAAAAATACATTGATTCGATAATTTAACATCATAAATTTAAAACTTTAGTCGTGCTTTAAATAATAAAATAATAAGTTATTTTGTTTGAAAAAACATAAAAAAATAAAAATAAAAAAATTAAAAATACACATCTAAACTAAAAAAAAAAGTGTAATTGAGAATTATAAAATTACAGTAAATTGAATTTAATTGAAATTTTAATTTCATTTCTAATTTATGATATTAAAGAGTTTACCCAACTTAATAATTGAAAAGGAAATGAGTGGGAAAGGGAATTTAAGAATTTTAAAGAAAATGATGTGACGCACAATTTGTTTGAAAAATTAACAAATTTTCTCTCTCTTCTTATCCTTTATTTTTTTTTTAGCCTTTATCATTTTTTTCAGCCAGTATGTGTGAAGTCATTCATCCCTCATTCCCTCTCTCAAATTTTATTGAAGTCATTAATAGTTTACAGGAGTTAAAAAAACTAAACCCCCTTTTAAGCATTTTTTTTTTTATTTTTTTTTCTCTATTATTATTATTATTATTATTATTATTTATATTTGTTCTTATTTTGGATATTATTTTTCCTCTACATAGTTATTTGAAGAAAATATATATCAACAACAACTGTTAACATATTATAAATCCAGATGATAATATAAAGAAAAAATAGTAATTGACTAATGAGAAATATGACTTAAATAAAAGTTATATGTAAAATATTTGTAAAACAACATTTGGTAAGAAGTTGAATTTTCCTCACTTTATTATTGCTACAATTTGTGGGTGCTTGAATGATTTTAAACTTATTACCAAAATTGTATTATGAGTCAATTAAATTTTAGGGAGAAATTATAAAATTTTACTTTTTTACATATTCTTTTATTTACATAAAGTTACAAATTATTTTTAAAAATACAAAAAAAAAAATGATCACATAGAGTATTATATTATTGATTAATAAGATAAACAGTTGTAATTGCTACACAAAAACAAGCATATTATTACCTAAATATGATCCTTAATTAGAAAATAATTAAAGTAAATAAAGCCTAAGATAGTGAAAATGAAAAACCAAAAACAATAAATACATTGTTCCAAACATAACAATTCTTTAATTCTAAAGTTAACTATATATCCAAAGTCTAAATATATATATATATATATATATATATATATATATATATATATATATATATATATATATATATATATATATATATATATATATATCTTAAAACATAATGTAAAGTTGTTGGTCAGATATACAGCCGATGAATTCTAGGCATATTAGGTTTTGAAGGATTCATAGGCTTCTCAGCACTACACTTGTCCCAAAACATTTTCTCTACGCACATAATTTCTTGGTGGGTCTCGACCACTTTTAATTTTTGGAAAGCCTCCACAACTTCAGACATTGTAGGCCGACAAGTATAATCAGGTTGTACGCATTGCACAATCAGCCTTGTTATCTCTTTTCCATCTTCATTGCAATATGTTGGATCTTTCTGTAATCTCTCGTGTACAAGAGTTGTCTTCTCTATATCATTTGAAGTAGCCAAACATCCATCATCTGACTCAATTTTCATATTTTCAGATATCAAGCATTGAAGCAACAACCCAAAAGACAAGACATCGTCCTTCGTGGTCCAAGTGCCTGCTGCCAAAGTATCTCAATCATTGTTAGTCAACGACAACTTAATTATTAAATTCAATATTACTTCCTAAATCAAACACACAATAAGTCAAAATAGTAGATTCAGCACAAAAACAAAAACACACACATATATATATATATATATTTAAAAGCTAACCAAATTTAAGACATTCCATATCATTTACAAGTAAATATGTATAATGTATTCATAGATAAGTAACTAGACTACTAGAATTAGCAACTCCTAAAAGGGATCATCATCTAGATATAATTCTTTAAGCTAAAATTGGCTAGCTTACAGCGTATGTCATTAGCTGGTTCTCTTCCCAAGCTTGGAAAAATCCCACCAATTATCATACCAAAGTCAATTAACTTTGGATTGTATTCCTGTATATCAAGTACCAAAATAATTATCCTTTCTTTTTCACTAGAAACATTTTTTTTTTGCGAAAAAAGGGAAATATAAAGCTAAAAAATCACAATTTAAATTTTATTAAATTACCTCATCTAACAATATATGAGTTGAACGCAGATTACGAATAACGAAAGGATCCATGCGATGCGGTACAACATGCAAAAACTTGAGGAGAGAAGCCACTCCGCACGCAGCTTTAGTCCTATGTAGCCATTTAAATTCACCTAAATATGGAAAAAGCACATGTTAGTATATACTCTATATGGTGTCTATGATGCACCAGTTAGTTTACTTTCGGGAGTTTAGGAATCTTGCAACTCCTAAAGGACATGCGCAATAAAAAAAATAGAATGCTACTTTCATAGAATGAAAAGAAATATACCACTTGACAGGAGATTATGCATGGAATTCTGAAACTTCACGAACAATACAATGGCAACATTTTCATCTTCAAGACAGTAACCCATCATTCTAACCATCCCAGGATGACAAATATACATTTCATGATGTAAAAGTAATATTTCATCCTGCAAGATTGTTATACAATTTTATGTTAGAACTTATATGTTCAACAAATGAAATTTCAAAAATAACCATACCCCTAGTCTTAGTAAATTATGTTGCAGATTTTGATCATTGTCCCATATCTTAACAATGATGTTTCGATTTCCAATAGAACGATTCGTATAAACTCCACGAAAGATCTTGCCAAACTGAAATTTTCCAATGTAATTGTTTTTGCTGAAATTGTCAGTGAAGTATTTCAATTTGTCACTAGTGAATCTTCTGATATCGTAATCCCGAAAATAGCTGAGATTATCTGAAGAAAAATACAATGTCAGTCTTTAAGAATGTCTCGAAATGAAACTATTTATCTATTTCGTAAAACATTTTTACATGCATTTAATTTATAGATCCTGAGAGAGAGAATGAGTCAGAAAGAAAGAGCAGATAGTAAAACAAAACTATCTCAGATAAGCAAAACATAAGTGGATAAATGTGTGTACCTATTTTGGTATCTCTATACTTCATATCGTTAATGGGTTTCTTGTTATTCCACGTATAAAAAGAGAAGTAGGGGTGGAGTTTCTTGATCAAAAGTTCTTTTTGATTCTGCAGAACACGCAGATGTAAAAGTTTATTGACAACTTCCTTCATTGACGGCCGATCTTGACATTTATAAGATGTACAAAGCACGCCTATCATTGAAAGCTTTTTCCCATCAACATCATAGAAACATGGATCTGCCAGCAAGCTCTCGTGAACCAATGACTCGCAAAGCTCATATTTTTCATGTTCCCATTCGCTTACAGAAATCTCACCCATTAGCCACATTTCATCTGTGGTGATCTTTTTGGAAACTAGGCTTAGAAGCATAACACCAAATGCATAAACATCACTCTTTTTTGTCCAGGTTGCTGCAAGAAAGAATTTCAAATATTAAGTAATTACTCTATTTTAAAATGACAAGATGTCAAAATTAAGGGAATAATTTTAGTCAGAAACATAAAAACGGTACAATTTATGGGCTTGCTGGAGTATAAATAAGAAGATCAACGACATCTTTCATGTAAACAACCAATTTAAATAACAAATATAACCAGATTCTTTTGAATCCACAATTTGAACCTGCAATGGGCTTATACCAGCTTTCTTAAACATGGAAGTGGCTTAGACAAATCATTTTTGTGTATTGATTAATCCTTAGTCGATGAACACTACATGAAAACGGCGCACTTCTGCTCAGAAACGAAATGTCCCTCGAAATTCTTGCTCCCATCGGATCCAGAATTGAAAATAAGAGGATCGAAACAATATTTCATGTCATCCACGCATTTTCAAATTCGATAAATGTTGGTTGATTGTATATTTCATCGTATAGCTCTATAATGAAACTCCAACAATATACGTTGTAAACAAAATAGTTAGCACGAGTATTTTGAAAATAGAAAACCAAAATTGGCAAACCTATATAAGCTGGTGAGTCTTGAAATAGTAAGTCTGGGTCTCTGTTAACCCTGCTTCCATAAGGTTGAAAAGAGTATACTTGCCTATTTGGAAATATTCCACCTGTTATCATGCTGAAATCAACCAACTTAGGATTGTATTTCTGCATGTAAAAAAGAACAAAAGATAAATATGCTAACAAAAGCGGGTCTTAGATAAAAAGAAAACATAATGTTATTGGACTGTGAAAATACAATATAACAAAAAGTGCAGAAAACTGACCTCATCCAATAACACATGTTCTGCAGCCAAATTGCGAATCACAAATGGATCAAGGTCTCCTAATCTAGCTTGCAAGAACTTGAGGAGGCAGGCAAATGCAAAGGCAACATTAATCCTTTGTACCCATGTAAAATCGCCTAATATTGTAGAAGATATGTTTAGATATAGTTGAAGGATAATATAAAAGGCAATGATTTGAAATTTTCATGCCAGATGAATTGAAGATAAGAAAAACAATACAGTTTCAAATGGATGAAACATATATGCTTTATATTTGTAAGAATAAACTAAAACAAAGAACGTGTTTTTTATAGAAAAAAAATCTTAGTTTGAGATTTTTTTTCATGTTTACATGTTGTGTAAGAACTTAAGCAAATCAATGAAAATGCCTAGTTACGAATAAAAAATAATTGATATTATAGTCATGTTCTCGAATTGGAGAAGCCAAATTTAGATAGACCACAAACATCGTGAAGTTCATCAATATCGTTAAGTTAAAAATCTAATCACTCAAGAAATGTTTAAGAGTTTCAACTTATCAATGAGACAATATATGTTGTTAGAAGAAGAGTAAAAATACGAATACAGTATATGGATATATGGATGTGAAAACAATATGTTGTGATTGTAAATAGAATAGTAGGGTTAAAGTATATTTGTATACTCAATACAATTAAACCTAAAGTAAAATTGTGTAGAAAACAAACCTCTGGGGATAAGGTTGAAGAGGGAATCGAGAGACTTGATGTTATAAACAACAGCAGGTGGATGGTCTTTGTCTCGACAATATCCAAACAATATGGGAATGCATGGATGCACAAGAGCATAATGAGTTCATCCTGCGAGAATATTATTGAAGTTCTTTAAAGATTAATTAATTAAGAAGAGACAAAAAAGGAAATAGAATAACACACAAGTACCATCAATCTGCGTTCATGATTTCCAATGATATATGCATTTATTTCTGGTGCATCCCATGTCTTGATAGTGAAGTGTTGATCATTAAGAACCCCATGAAAAAGCTTACCGAACTGATAAGTCCCAATGCAGTTCTCCTCTCTGAAGTTATCAGTCATTATTACTAAGTCTTTGTGTGTGAGTAGCTTTGGTTCTTCTTCCCCTCCTGATGAAAACGAAAACATGCTATCTAGTGTAATAAATATGAAAATAAACAAGTGTGCCTAAACTAAATCGAGTTGGGGGTAAGAGAACGATAGAGAAAGCAGATGATGATGATCGTAAAACCATATATCTTAATCTTATCTTAGTTAGAATGCTAACCTGTCTGAGTATCTCTACATGTTATTATATCTCTACATTCTCTTCCCAATAGGAGCCTCCTTCTTGTTCCTTCTAATCGGCTACCGAAGAACGACAGACTTTCTTTAATTGATTTTAGGGATAAGTCTACTATTAAATATTAAGGATAAAAAATAATATATTATTTATTATATATAATATGAGGAAAGAAATAAGTAATATATTATTATAAAATATTAAGAGAAAAAAAATATATTAATGTATAAAATGAATATGATATTATAAAATAAAATAGATATTTTATAATATATAATATAAAATTAAAATTTTGAGACCCCTAAAAAGTAGGATACATGCAATTGTATTTGTTGCATTTTTTTTTTGTTGATATATATATATATATATATATTAGTTTGAATTTGATTTCAATAAAAAAAATTAATACTTTCAAATTTAAGTATTTTATATTAAAACAAACTAATTTTGTTTTCTTCTAAAAATGTTAATAATTTTGATTTTATCTTCAATTCTTTAAAAACAAACCCTTTAACCTTCAAATTACAATAATATTTATTCAGAATCAAGGATCATGCCTCCTAAATTTTGATGGCTTTTAATTCTTTAGATGTGGATTCTTTTATTATATTTTATTTCAATTTTAGTGTCTCATATCTATATTTTTAACATTATCTTTGACGTCTATCTCTATACTCCACATTATGCTATTACAAAATTAACCTTTATTAAAAATGATGTTGATAAGTTTTGAAAAGTATTGAATTGACATCAGAATTTGTTTTTTATTAAATTCTATCTAAACACATTTTGAATTAAAACGGGGCATGATTATAGAGTGTCATTCTAGTTTTTTTTAATTGAAAAAATAAAATTAATCTTTATGTTTGATGTATTTGAAGAAATATTTTTTTTATTTATAACCATCAATAAATTTATGATTACAATATGATGTTATTCTTTTTTATGTTTGTGTTACTTCTTGTTTAAAGGGAACTTCAATATGTATAAATTTATTTCATTGCATCAAACTTATCAAAATATTATCTATAAGTTAATTTCATTGCATCTAACTTATCAAAATATTATATATACTTATATGTCTTTTTTAGACAAAACTCTTAATTAATATTAATTATTATTTTTTAGAATTTTGACAAATATATAGTCTTCAATAATATGAATTTTATTTTATTATTATATATTAATAATTTTTAAATATTTTTACTAAAAAATATATATTATATATTCTCAAAATCACGATAATCATTATTTTTTTAATAATTCCAAATTATTTAAATAACTTTAGGTTTTCAATGATTACATAATTACATAGTTGAGGTTTAAGTTGTAATTAGTTGCAGATTTTAAATTTAAATTTCGTGTAGGAATATTTTTCACTTGGATTTAAGCTAAATTTCATATCATTATCTAAACATATAATTATATAATATATATGTTAAATTTATAAAGTGTATTTTTCATAGAAAATACAGGTTAAATTTATAAAATCGTTAATGTGTATTTTTCTAGTTGATCATACTTAGAGGAATGAACCAGAACACCAATCAATATTAATTGGTTAGAAAGATGATAATCTCAAATAACATATAATATTTTTTAAGAAAAATGATTGTACATGTACCTCACAAACATTTCAAATAAGTAAGGTTGTGACATAATCATCCTATAAATATATAGGATTTAAGATATTTAAAGATGAATATTCAAAACATTATAACTCCTTACTTAGTTAACTTTTTATTATATATTATTTTATTTTATAAATAAATAATATAATATATATTTTTAAAAATTTTAATATCAAAATTAAACTATTTAATTATATATTATTTATTTTTTAAGAATATTATTTATTTTTAAATCTTAATTCTATAATTAAACCCCTTTAATTATATATATATATATATATATATATATATATATATATATATATATATATATATATATATATATATATATATATATATATATATATCATTTTATTTTATAAATAAATAATATAATAATTATTCTAATTAAATAATATTTAATATATTTATTAACAATCCCTCGTCATTTATTTGACTAATTAACTTAGTGTGACTTCAATGACCAAATTATCTCACCACCTAGGGCTGCAAATGAGCCGAACCGAGTTTAAGCTTGTTGAACTCAAGTTTGTTGGAGTTCGAGATCGACTCGATTAAGTATTTATTAGCTCGACTCGAACTCGAGCTCGAACGAGCTTATAAATTTGAGCTCGAGTTTGACTCGACTATATTACTCAAAAGCTCGACTCGAAAGCTGAACCAAAATTGAATTATATATAATAATTTTTTTTTTTATATTATATACTTTTATTATATATAATATATTAACGTTTTTTTTTATCTTTTTCAATATTATATACAATATATTCATTATTACCTCCTTAGTATTTACTTTTATTATATATATATATATTAATATATTTTTTTATCTTTTTAATATTATATATAACATATTAGTTATTATATCCCTAATATTTATTTTATTATATATAATATATTAATCTTTATTTATCTCTTTCAATATTATTTATAATATATTTTTATTATATATCTAATATATTAACATTTTTTTATCATAAATCCTTAATATTGTTTGTCAAATTTTTTTCTATCTTCAATCAATTGAAAATCAGTGTTTTTTATATTTATTCAACTCTATCTATATAAACATAAGTTTCTTCTAATACATGAAGAAATTATCTAAAAGCAAAAAACAATAACTATAAAATAAGTTAAAACAAATTTAATTACCAATAGGATTTTGTAAATTAATGAGATGTGAAGATTGAAGAAAGAAAAAGAAAAAGAAGAGTAAAATAAATTGTGAAAACTGAATAAGAAGTATATAAAAACTAAAGAAAAAAAAAGATAAGAGTGACAAATAACTAAAGAAGAAGAATAACTAAAGAAGAAGAAGATTAACTAAATAATAAGATATAAGAGTTATTGAAGAAGAGTAACTGAATGAAGAAGAGATGAGAGTGATGAAGAAGATGAAGAGTAACCGATGAAGAAGAGTGACGGTAGAATATTGATGAAAAGGAAGAGATGAAGAGTGACTGTAGAATATGATGAATGAAATATATATTAGAAATTAGGGTTTTACTTTAAGAATTATGGGCCTTCATATTGAGCTTTGAAGAGAGAGAGAAATAAAAAAAAATATTGTGTAAAATTTTAATATTAAATAAATAAAAAATATTTAATTATTTGAGGCTCGAAAAAGCTCGACAAGCCATCGAGCAAGATTTATATGGGCTCGAGTTCGACTTGAACAATAAACGAGTCGGCTCGAGCTCGACTCGAACTCGGTCAAAGTCAAGCTCAAGTCTAAGGATGACAATTTGAAACCGTCCC
This sequence comes from Impatiens glandulifera, assembly GCF_907164915.1. Taxonomy (NCBI): domain Eukaryota; kingdom Viridiplantae; phylum Streptophyta; class Magnoliopsida; order Ericales; family Balsaminaceae; genus Impatiens; species Impatiens glandulifera. The sequence goes on along the minus strand of NC_061866.1, from coordinate 45,942,970 downwards.
GCGAAAATCGAACCGAATTAACTTGAGTCAAGTCGAGCTTTGACCGAGCAACTTGCGAGCGGCTCACGAGCGGCTTGACTCATTGCAGCCCTAAATTCTCACCCTAACGGATCATCGGATAACACGGATATCGAGTATACAGGTACCCATTATCATCCCTAATATACATATTAAGCCCATCAAGTTTAGTATACTTAGACTGATTAAACTTAGCTTTATATGACTTTCGATTTAATATTTGTTTTTTTTATATATAATTTATATAAATTATTGTCCGGATCAATTTTTTATAAATATAATGTGGATTGGTTAAAACCGATTTGACCACCTATTTGGATTCAAATAGTGCAAGTGGGCCTCGTCGAACTGCTGCACTATTCTAAGTCCAGAATCCAGATCGTGTGGCACATGATTTTCTTGTTTCAAAATTCTTCGACTCATTGTTTGGGCTATCCATAAGAATTTATACTTTTGTGGCCGCAAGTGACGCAGTTTTTAGCATCATTTGGTCTAGGCTTAAATATGGTATAAGGTCTCATTCTGACATTTGGGCTGCACTTCATTTTGTTAATATTAGTTTTTTTGCTGGATTTCTGTTTAGACCGGCCCACCTATAAGAATAAATTTGGCCCAAGGGTATTCTTATTTTTTATTTTTTTATTATTGATATATATTAATATAGAACTAATTATTACATAATAATTTTCTATAAAAACCTGTTTAAGAATAATTTTATTGGTTTCAAATTTTAGAAGTAAATTTGTCAATATACATTAAAAATAGTATATTGCATTAATATTATGAGACTGATAAAGTATCTAAAAATTGGAATAGATTCAAAAATGTTTTTAAAAGAAAAAAAAGTAATATATAATTTGAAAGAGAATCAAACTGAAGGTGTGATTTATTTTTTTGGTTACATTAACACTATACAATAAATATAATTATTGGATTATATACCGACATATCAGATAATATATATATATATATATATATATATATATATATATATATATATATATATATATATATATATATATATATTAGTATTAGTCTAGTATGCCAATATGTAGATCAGTCTCTAATTATAGACCAATGATATGTAAACATTTTGTGGTTACAACCAGAACACACAGGTCAAAGTTTACCTGTCACTAATTAAATTATAGTTCATACTATTTTGACAAGTCTTATAAAAAAAAATTGATACTCTCGTCACTATTTTGACACATCTATTTTTATAAATCATAGAAAAATAAGAATATTTTAAAATGAAACTAGATTATTTTGCTACGTTTTTTATCATAATTTGACTCAAAAGTAAAGGTGTTATCGGTGCTGGTGATGTCGGGGAAAAAATGTTTAACTTTGTTTAAAAGATAAAAAATTCTTATAGAATTTTTGTGTTAAATGAAAATAAAAATACATTAATCTTATATAATTATGCATGTGGTTAGAATTATTTTTTAAACCAAACAAACTTATAAACTTGTGGATTCACACAATCCTTATATGAACAAAAGTCTTATTACATATTCACACAATCTTATCCATGTGTAGGCCTTTACTTATTTTTAATAACAAACACTATTATTATATAATACTATTAGCTGGCTTCAACTATTTTTTCACTATAAATAGCTTCAACTTCATCCAAAATATCTTATAAAAAAAAATTCACCCTTTCATATCTATACCATCGAATTATCAAGAGTTCTCTGTTGGAATTTATGGGTCACTATTATAATAAATAATTGTGCAAATATCATCTTTTAATTAAGCCAAAATAATATGATCTAATTAGAAATCAAGTTTATAGGCTTATGGGTGTATTTGTCATGAATATAAAGTGAGGATACCTAAGTGGACTTTCTAATTTTATGAAGGGGCTAAATTAGAAATGTTTAAACTAAAATAACTAACATTATGGTTATTTTGTAACGGTATGGTCCCCAATTGATGTACGATTCAATTTCTTCTTTGCGTCCCCATCAACAGAGAGAGAAAACAAATTTGATGTACTCATCAATTGGAAGATCCATTCCACTTCTAAAGGAAGAGAAAACTAAAGAATCTTTCAAACATAAGGAAAGAGATGACGAGTACAGGTACGCTTCCGCTAATGTTAATCGTAATATTCTTGTCTCATATATATATATTATTAGGATTTAATTCAGATAATTCAACAATTGGTATCATAGCCATCCTAATTTAATTATGTGAGAAATTATATGATGAATTATATCGATGTAGATATAATATACAGATTTAATTATATGATGAATTATATCGGTGTAAATAACATATTAAGATTTAATTATGTAAGGAGAAAATTATATCGGGTGTAGATATATGCAGATTATATGCATGCTGATTAATATGAAATTATATGCATGCATGATGATAATAAAAGCATGTTATTAGGAATATATATATATATATATATATATATATATATATATATATATTAATTTGTGATAATTTCAAATAAATTTGGGGAAAATATAAAAATTTAGGGTTAAACAGAGGAATTATTTTTTTGATAAAATTTAGGGATATTAAGATTCTCTCCTAAGTCGACTATTTAGATTATTGATTGATATAATATATAATATATTATAAATCTTAAGAGAGAATTGAGGAATATATAATTTATTAGGTATAATTTATTTTATTTCACAATAAAATTAAATTAAACTACATGTCATTTATCAAAAACAAAATAATATGTTTATTCAGAAAATAATATATTATTGATTTTGGTTATACACAATAATATATGACATTTAAATTCAAAATTAATGATATTATAGTTCATTAATTGAATTGTATTCATTGATACAAATAATCACCAAAGTGACAATGTTTGTTGAAATTGATTCAATAAAATTTTGAATGTAAGTATTGTGTAATTCATGTGATTATATTATTTGATCCAAAGATTAATAATTAATTGACCGAATTACATAAATACTTGTGATGATAAACATGTAATAATTATAAAGTCATATTTATGTGAATAATTAATCTATCCAAAGATAGATTTTATTATTTGACATGTCTTATTATTAATGTTTGATCATTACAACAAAATACTATTAGCAATTAATATTACTGTCCAAAGACTTGATATTAATGTTGTGTTAAGTATTTTGAGATGGGATAAATCATAATTTGAATTTAATTGTTACTTAATATTATAGTCATGAGCATGTTATTAATGTAATTTATTATTTTGTTTTTTTATGAGTACAGCTGCTGCTACTGTATCTGCTAATGCTAATTCAATTCCGATCCTTAATGGAAGTAATTTTAAGGATTGGAAAGAGAGCATTCTTATTGTTCTCGGATGCATGGATATCGACTTTTCGTTTAGAATGGATGAGCCCACTCCTACTACGGATGATAGTAACTCTCATGATAAGAGAATATATGAGAAGTGGGAACGTTCTAATCGTTTGAGTCTTATGATCATAAAGCGTGGCATACCTGAGGCTTTTAGGGGTGCGGTATCTGATGAGATAACCAATGCCAAAGATTTCCTTGCCAAAATCGAAAAGTACTTTGAGAAAAGTGATAAAGCAGAAAAACTAGCACTCTTTTAAAGAGACTAATTTCTATGAAGTTTAAAGGTAAGGAAAACATAAGGGAGTACATCATGGAGATGTCTAATGTTGCTTCTAAGTTGAAAGCACTCAAACTCGAGATGTCTGAAGACTTACTCGTGCACTTGGTTCTTATATCTCTTCCAGTTCAATTTAGTCAATTTCAGGTCAGTTATAACTGTCAAAGGGAGAAATGGTCTCTTAATGAGCTCATTTCATTTTGTGTACAAGAGAAAGAGAGATTGAAGCAAAACAAGACTGTAAGTGCTCATTTGGCAAGCACCTCTAAAGAAAGGGGTATAAAGAGGAAAAATGAGGCTGCTAATGATAAATTTTCAGCATAAAAGAAACGAACTCAATCTCAATCTCAAGTTAAAATTGATAAGAGTTGTTTCTTTTGTAAGAAGGAAGGACATTAAAAGAAAGATTGTCCTAAGTACCTTATTTGGCGTGCTAAAAAAGGTACATTTCATAATTTAGTTTGTTCTGAAGTTAATTTAGCTTCAGTACCAAGAAACACTTGGTGATTAGACTCTGGTGCTACTGCTAATATAAGTGTTTCATTGCAGGGTTGCCTGAATTACCGAAGACCAATTGATGCTGAAAGACACATTTATGTGGGAGATGGGAAATCGGTAGAAGTGGAAGCAATAGGGCATTTTAGATTGTTATTAAGTACTGGTTACTATTTGGATTTAATGGATACTTTTGTTGTACCGTCATTTAGACGTAATTTAATTTCTGTTGTTTGTTTGGACAAATTGGGATATCATTGTTCATTTGGAAATGGAAATTTAACTTTATCTATTAATTCTAAAGTTGTTGGAAGTGGTTCACTTATAGCTTATGATAATCTTTATTTGCTTGAAACAGTTGCTTCTTATAATGAAACCTTGAATGTGGAATCACATGGTACTAAGCGAAAAATAAATAATGAAAATTCAAGTTCCTTATGGCACAAACGATTAGGACATATCTCTAGAAATAGAGTTGAAAGACTTGTTTCCGAAGGAATTTTGGATAAAATTGATTTTTCAGACTTTAATGTATGTATTGAATGCATTAAAGGAAAACAAACTAAAAGGAAGAAATTATGTGCAATAAGGGCAAATGACGTCTTAGAGTTGATACATACGGACATTTGTGGGCCATTTCCTACATCTTCTTGGAATGGTCAACAATACTTTGTATCATTTATAGATGACTACTCAAGATATGCATACATATTTCTAATTCATGAAAAATCACAAGTATTGGATGTGTTCAAATCATTTAAAATTGAAGTTGAAAACCAACTCAATAAAAGAATAAAGAAAGTCAAATTTGACCGTGGTGGTGAATATTACTGTAGATATGACGGTTCAGGTGAACAACGTCCAGGACCTTTTGCCAGATACCTAGAGGAGTGTGGGATTGTCCCACAATACACCATGCCTAGTTCACCGAGAATGAATGGTGTGGCTGAAAGACGTAATCGCACTCTTAAGGACATGGTAAGGAGTATGATTAGTCGTTCGACTTTACTAGAATTCCTATGGGGAGAGGCACTAAAGACTGCAGCCTACATTTTAAATAGAGTACCAAGTAAAGCAACTGCTAAAACACCTTATGAACTTTGGACTAGTCACAAACCTAGTTTAAAGCATTTTTATGTTTGGGGATGTCCTGCTGAGGCAAGGCCTTATAGGCCGAATGAAAGAAAATTTGATCCCAAAACAGTTAGCAGCTATTTTATTGGGTACTCTGAACGATCAAGGGGATATAAATTTTATGATCCCAAGTTAAAAACAATTTTTGAGACGGGAACTGCAATATTTTTTGAGGATATTGAGTTTGATGGGAGAAATAACTTTGTCTTTGAAGATAATTTGGATTCAACAATTCCTATTGAGGAAGACTTGATTCATATCCCAAATGATTTTGACATTGATATGAATATTATTCATATTAATGATCAAGTTCAAAATCAAGAGCAACAAGAAATTGTTGAACAAACTCATGAAGAACAAACTCAACAACCTCAAGATCAAGTGCTTTTAAAACGATCCACTAGAGAAAGGAGAACTGCTATATCAAATGATTATATAGTTTTTCTTCAAGAAAATGAGGATAGTGGTAGTATAATGGAAGATGACCCTATCAGCTTCCAACATGCTATGAAGGATACTAATTCTGAAAAGTGGATTTGTGCAATGAACGAAGAGTATAAATCTATGCAAGACAATAAAGTTTGGGAACTTGTCACGTTACCAGAAGGAAAGAAACCTATTGGTTGTAAATGGATTTTTAAAACCAAACGGGATTCAAAGGGTAATGTTGACAAATATAAGGCTCGTCTTGTAGCAAAAGGTTATTCTCAGAAAGAAGGGATTGACTTTAAAGAGACTTTTTCTCCAGTTTCATCGAAGGACTCTTTTAGGACAATCATGGCATTTGTTGCACAGTTTGATATGGAGCTTCACCAAATGGATGTCAAGACAACGTTTCTCAATGGAGACATTGAAGAAACAATATATATGGTGCAACCAGAAAACTTTGTGTTAGAAGACTCAAAGCATATGGTATGTAAATTGAGAAAATCCATTTATGGGCTCAAACAAGCTTCTCGTCAATGGTATCAAAAATTTCATCAAATTATTATCTCATTTGGTTTCGAGGTAAATGTCGTTGATGAATGTGTGTATCAGAAATTTGTTGGGAGTAAGCATATTTTTTTGATTTTGTATGTTGATGACATACTACTTGCCACAAATGATTTAAGCATATTGTATGAAACCAAGAGTTTTTTATCAAAGAATTTTGAGATGAAAGATCTTGGCGAAGCTTCTTTTGTATTAGGAATCCAAATACATCGAGACCGTTCTCGAGGTATCCTTGGGTTATCTCAAAGAAACTATATTGATACAGTGCTTAAAAGGTATGGAATGTTTGATAGTAAACCTTTAGATACTCCTGTCGCTAAAGGAGACAAATTTAGTCTCAATCAATGCCCAAAAGGAAATCTTCAAATTGAAGAAATGAAATCAATTCCCTATGCTTCGGTTATTGGGAGTTTGATGTATGCTCAAGTATGTACGCGTCCTGATATTGCGTATATTGTTGGAGTTTTAGGCAGATATCTTAGTAACGCGGGATTAGATCATTGGAAAGCAGCCAAAAGGGTTATGAGATACTTAAAGAAAACAAGAGATTGCATGCTCATATATCAGAGGTCAAATAAGTTTGAGATCATTGGGTATTCTGATTCTGATTTTGCGGGATGCCAAGATAGTAGAAGATCGATTTCAGGCTATGTTTATCTGTTAGCTGGAGGAGCTATATCCTGGAAGAGTGCTAAACAAACTCTTGTAGCTTCTTCTACCATGGCAACTGAATTCATAGCATGTTATGAGGCATCAAATCATGGTTTATGGCTAAGAAATTTTGTCACAGGGCTGCGTATTATGGAAGGAATTGAAAGACCACTAAAATTGTACTGTGACAACAGATCAGCCGTATTATATTCCAATAACAACAGGAGTACAACAAAGTCAAAATTTATTGACATTAAATTCCTTGTTGTTAAAGAAAGGGTACAAAATAGACAATTAAGCATAGAACATATAGGAACAAACTCCATGTTAGCAGATCCTCTTACAAAAGGCTTGGTACCCAAGGTCTTTCATGAGCACACTACTCACATGGGTATTTTAGTATTTGAGGATCTTTAGTTTAAGTGGGAGTTTATATTACATTGTTGTTCTATGACTTTAAAGTATTTGTGTATACACTTATGTTTTAATTTTCAGTTATGATAATGTTTAAAAATATTTTGTACAATAATGTTAAAAGTTTGATCTCACTTAAGTAGGACCAATTGAAAATTGACATGAAAAGATCACCGTGCATGGAATTTTCATTCCTCACATTCATGATATGATTTGTTAGTTAATTGTATTGATTTATGTGATCATTGTTGGGTCTAGTTGTGAATAAATACAACGACGAGCTCTTTGGTCCTATATTGATAGAGTTAATTGATAAAATTGTTTATACAACATATGAATGAGATGACACAAAACTTCGGGCGCATTATGATTGTTACATTTATTTTTTGTAATACGTGATCTAGTGGGAGATTGTTGGAATTTATGGGTCACTATTATAATAAATAATTGTGCAAATGTCATCTTTTAATTAAGCCAAAATAATGTGATCTAATTAGAAATCAAGTTTATAGGCTTATGGGTGTATTTGTCATGAATATAAAGTGAGGATACCTAAGTGGACTTTATAATTTTATGAAGGGGCTAAAATAGAAATGTTTAAACCAAAATAACTAACATTATGGTTATTTTGTAACGGTATGGTCCCCAATTGATGTACGATTCAATTTCTTCTTTGCGTCCCCATCAACAGAGAGAGAAAACAAATTTGACGTACTCATCAATTGGAAGATCCATTCCACTTCTAAAGGAAGAGAAAACTAAATAATCTTTCAAACATAAGGAAAGAGATGACGAGTACAGGTACGCTTCCGCTAATGTTAATCGTAGTATTCTTTTCTCATATATATTATTAGGATTTAATTCAGATAATCTAACATTCTCATCTTGATGATAGTGGTGATAAGTTTGATACTCACAATAGACTTGTGTATGACTATGACACCAGATAGTCATATTCTTTCACAAAAATATGGGTTTCAACTATCTGAATGGGAGGAGAATCACAAAGGTAAGGCCGATTTTCAATCTTTGGACAAAGATATTGAAAGGGTGGCACCAGGAGGGCCGGATCCTAAGCACCACGACAATCAACCACTTACAGAGACTTAGCCGCTTTGTCAAGGAAGTATGAACAAAATTAATCAAATTATATATAGTTAAATAAGCTCAAAAAATTGTATAATGTGTTTATTATCTATCTTATTTATAATCAAATCAAATTTCATGGGATTCTATTTACATGGATTTTTGGCTTTTATTGATAATACTAAATTATAAATTTATGGTGTATGCATATACTCTGTAAGACATGGCATATGAATTTTTAAATTGGAGAGATGAAAATAAATAAATAAATAATTACTGAATCTCAATTTGAAAATAGTGATTATCTATCTATAAACTTGTAATATCTTATAATTAGCCTGACATTTTCAGAGAAAAATAATTGGTGATACAATTCAATTTATAGATGTTTCTCATTAAAAATTTTATTTATTTTTCAACTAAACTTTATAATTGAGACAAAGAGATAAGGTTTTTGAGGCATTATGGAGTATCTCCCAGCCTCAAGCCCTCAACCCGCTAATATCACTCCAATCCATAAATCATCAACAAGGATCAAGATATTTGATTCCTTCACCTCTCTCAAGTATATCTAGAGACAATTAGGTCGGTTTCTACTTAAGTATGTTTGATTCCTTCACATCTCTCAAGTATATCCCTCAACCCGCTAATATCACTTCAATCCAATTCATAAAGAAGAATGTGAATTTATTCATAACTCTGATGCGGTTAAAAGTAGAATCTGGGTAGGAGGAGATAAAAGAATGGTTGAAATCAAGAAAATTTTTGAAAGCAAGCAAGTTATTTTGACAGAGGTTATCAATCTGGTGACAAAGGTAAAAATATTCTTATCGGTAGTCTATGCAAGTAACTCTGGGACAGAGAGGAAGACATTTTGGAATGATTTGAGAAGAAGCATTACGGACGACGAAGCGTGGGTTATTATGAGAGATTTTAACATTACAAAATTCAGAAATGAAAGAGAGCCTGAGACAGACATAACACAAGACATGCAGGATTTCAATGAATGCATTCGAGACATAAGCTGCATTGAATCGTCTTCCTCAGGTAATCTATTTTCATGGTCAAGTACAAGAGGGGCGGACAACATGACAAAATGGGCAGAGTTGATAGAGGCCTAGTGAATGAAAAATGGATGGAGCTTTACCAAGAAGCCAAATCCATGTTTTGCAACCAGGTATCTCTCATCACTGCCCTTTGAAATTCTTTTGGGAGAAGGAGAAAAAACAGAAAAGACCCTTTAAGTTCTTCAACTTCTGGATGAAAGATGAAGAATTTAATGAAATCCTTAATGAAACTTGGAACATTAGAATTAATGGAACAAAAATGTTTAGAGTTTGTGAGAAACTAAGATTACTGAAAGGGAAGCTGAATAAGCTAGACCAGAAAAAATATAGTGGGATTTCTAAAAGAGTAGAGGAAACCAGAACGAAACTGGAGGAAATACAAAACAAGGCACTAAGAGCCCCAAATCTACCTTATAATAGGGAAGAGGAAAAAGAGGCTCTTACGCGATTCAGAGACCTCTGTTCTAAAGAGGAAAGTTTTGCTAAGCAAAAATCTAGAGAAAATTGGCTTTCATTAGGAGACAAGAATACTTCTTTCTTCTATAAAAAATGTTCATCAAGAAATTTCAGAAATCAGGTCCTAAGGCTCACAAACTCAAATGAAGATGTTTTACAAGGACAAAAGGCAGTTCATGAGGAAGCAATAAGTTTCTACAAAGATCTTATTGGAACAGAAATGAGCACAATAATAGAGGACAACCGAAGATTGCTTCAACAGATTGTGCAAAGGAAAATCAGTGAAGAAAGTGGTAACCAATTGATTACAAGAGTCAATATGGAAGAAGTCAGAAAAGCTGTGTTTTCGATGAAGGGAGATAAAAGCCCAAGGCCAGATGGTTTCAACGTGAACTTCTTCAAAAAAACTGGGAAATAGTGGGTAAAAGATGTAAACGAAGGGGTTTTGGAATTCTTCCAAAACAAGAAAATGTTGAAGCAATGGAACGTCATAGTGTTGAATTTGATTCCCAAGAATTCAATTCCGGAAAAAATTCAGGACTTTCGTCCTATTTCATGCTACAATGTTATTTACAAAATTATTTCAAAAATTATTTCGTAACGTTTGAAAACAGTTATTGATAAGCTTGTAGGATTAGGGCAATCAACATTTATTCTTAAACGCTCTATTTCCCATAACATCCTACTCATGCAGAGTTTATTGAATGGATATGGCAAGAAAAAAACATATCGCCACGTGTGGCTTTCAAAATTGACATTAAAAAAGTTTTTGACTCAATCAGATGGGGATCAATCCACGAATTTCTCCTTGCTGCAGGTTTTCCAATTATTTTCATTGATTGGATTATACAATGTGTTTCCACTCCTCACTTTGTTGTGAGCGTGAATGGGGAGTAAGGCAAGGAGACCCTTTATCTCCTTACCTATTCGTCTTTATAATGGAAATTGTTGACTGCATTTTAAAAATGCTTCTGAGAAGTCATCATTTCAAATTTCACCCGTATTGCAAAGAAGAAGCAATAACCCATATATGTTTTGCAGATGATCTATTTTTTGTGGCTTATGCGGATGTTGAATCTGTTAGTATAATCAAAGAAGCTCTAACAATCTTTTCGAGTATTACAGGTTTATATATCAATGAGGACAAAAGTCAGGACTTCTATGGAGGGGATAATGAAGAAAGGAAAGAAAACATATTCAATATTATGGGAATCAAGGAAGGTGAACTACCAGTGAAATACCTTGGAGTACCCATGTCATCAAAACCACTCCGATACAATCACTTCAGACAACTGGAAGAAAATGTTAGAAATTATGTCTTGGGTTGGGCTACGAAAAAACTGTCTTATGCAGGTAGAATCGAGCTCGTTAAAAGAGCTATCTTTGAAATTATTGGCTACTGGGCACAACAGACAGTCATCCCAAAGAAAGTAATGGTTGATTTCGATAGAATCATGAGAGACTACATCTGGGGAACACAATACAAAGGAGGAAAAAAAGTCAAATGGGAGGATGTTTGCACTCCCATGGAAGAAGGCGGACTAAGAATAAAAAATTGTGTTAAATGGAATAATGCCTTCACCATCAAGAGTTTATGGGAGTTAGAGAAAAAAAGCGGACTCCCTATGGGTCAAATGGGTGCATACAAGATTTATGAAAGAAGAGCAGAGTATCTGGACACGAAGCATCAATGAAAGAATGACATGGTCATTTAAGAAAATCTTTAAAACAAGAAAAGATGCATTTCAAATGGTGAAAACCACAATTGGAAATGGAAGAGGGATATTATTCTGGAATGATCCTTGGCTGGATAATATTTCTATTATATTCAAAGAAGAAATGCATGGAAGCAGAGTTAGAAGAGAATACATCAAGTACTCATTTAGAGACGTCTATGAAGGTAAATGTGATTCACTTTTGAGGCGTATTCCAGAAGGTGATAGAATCCTAAACCTAATGAGGCAGAAACAACTCAATGAAAGTAATGATGAGATATGCTGGAAAACAGAAAGCAATGATAAGTTTATTATAGGAATGGCATGGGAAATGGTTAGAACAAGAAGATAGGAGGTAGATTGACATAATGTGGTATGGTTTTCAAAGATTATTCTTCGTCACCAATTTATTCTCTGGCTGGTATACAGGAAAAGGTTGACAACAAAAGACAGAATTCGAAAATACATAAATATTTCTGATATCAATTGTGTCCTATGTTCGGGAATTGAGGAAAACATAAACCATTTATTTGGGGAATGCTCTTTTGTAATACAAATCTGGAGGATGTATGCTGCAAATATTAACATCATCAACTTTCCAGGAATATGGGAAGAAATCCAAGAGTGGATGAAGAATAAAGCAAAAGGAAGATCCTTCTATGTAAGTATGTTGAAATGCTACTTTGGAGTAGTAATCTACAATATTTGGAAAGAAAGAAATTCAAGAACTCACAGTGGAAAAAGTAGAACCACTGAAGATATTTAGAGAGATATAACTTCAGATGAAAATGCACTCATTCAATCCTGAAGAGGAATCGAAAGGAATGAAGAGAATAGAAAGTTCTACCAGATATGGGATATTTCGTTTGAGAAAATCACAAGTAGAATAAAAGTAAAAACGCTAGCGCTAATTGATTGTTTATTGTCTGTAATTCAATTATTGTTTCATTGTCAAATCTAGAAATTGTCTAGATCTGATTTTTAACTTTTGTATTTTTTTTCCCCTCTTTTAGGTTTTTTTAATGAAATGTCACTAAGCCCCAAAAAAAAAATTAATTTTGTTGATTCAAGATTATTCAAAAATTATAAATTAGGGGTTAAATTGAGTATTCCCAAGTCTATTTTCAGTATTTATATAAGAGTTAAAACCATTTGTAAATAAATCAAAAGAATATTTAGAAAATTTAAACTAAAGAGAAAATGTTCTGCTAAATAGTTTGAACAATATATAAAAATTGAAAACCCAATAAAAATAAATCTCATTCAATTCTTTTAATTAAAAATCAAATAATTATATTTTATTCATACAATTTGACATTTTAACTCTAGATATTTATTTGATGAGCGATACATTAGAAAATTTGGGATAGAAAATGAGAAGGGAATGATGTGTCACAACATCACTAAGGCCTTGTTTGATGAAAGAGTTTTTGGGATAAAACTCAGTTTTTATCCCATAACCCAAATATCTTATCAATTATCAAATCAAATAATTTTATCATTTAAATACCAAAATTACCCTATAATTTTATCCTCTCTCTAAATCATCATTCTCTCACCTACACTATATCCTCTCAAGTCAAAGGGCAAATTAGTCTTCAAATTTTAAAAACCAGTTTTTTTCTATTTTTTATCAAATAAGGATTTTTTTGGATAAAACCCAGATAAAACCAAAAAAACCCTTTCCTCAAATAAAGCCTAATAGGAAAATGATAAAGGGTGAAGAGAGAAGAACAAATTTGTTATTTTTTCGGTGAATAAATCACATTGCGCTTCATTCTTTTTCCAAATTATTTCTCATTTATTATAATTATTAAAAATTTGAAGAGTCACCTCATTAAAAAAAATATATATTATATTAATTAAATCGGGTATTGGTTTCGGGTTTGGGTTTGCCGCACTTCCCATCCCCGAACCCGATTTAAAATATTCGATCTCGAACCCGATCAGGTAACCTTTATCATTCTCATTCTCACCCTGATTTGAAATATTTGACCCCGACTATCGGGTACCCACGAGTGTCGGATATACGAATAACCATTGTCATCCTAATGCCCATAATGTATGCATCAAGCCCATAATGAACCCATCAAGATTAGTATACTTAGTCTGAGTTAAACTCAACTTAGAGCTTTATATGACTTTGGATTTGATATTTGTTTTTTTTTATTTTATATAAATTATTGTCCTGAATATTTTTTTATAAATATAATGTGGATTGTTTAAAACAGTTTAGGCCAAATTGACCTATTGACCTATTTGGATTCAAATAGTGCAAGTGGGCCTCGTCGAACTACTGCACTATTCTAAGTGCAGATCGTGTGGCACATGATTTTCTTGTTTCAAAATTCTTCGATTCATTGTTTGGGCTATCCATAAGAGTTTTCTACTTTTGAGGCCGCAAGTGACGCAGGTTTTAGCATCATTTGGTCTAGGCTTAAATATGGTATAATGTCTCATTCTGATGTTTGGGCTGCACTTCTTTTTGTTAATAATTTTTTTTGCTGGATTTCTGTTTAGACCGGCCCACTTATAAGAGGCCCACTTATAAGAATAAATTAGGCCTAAGGGTATTCTTGATATTTTATTTTTAATTTTTCATTGATATATTATTATTTTTTTTTAAGAAAAAGTTTCATTTCATTAAAAAAAAAATTAATAGTAAAAATATAAAAATTTAAAATTAAATCAAGATAATTTTTAAATTTGAAAATAAACAAGAATTTAATTACAAACCACAATAATCAAGTTTAAGAATAATTTTATTAGTTCCAAATTTTAAAAGTTCATTTGACAGTACATTAAAATCGTACATTTAATTAATATTATGGACTAAGAAAGAATCTAGAATTAGAATTAAAATAAAATTTTAAAAATAATAGAAAAAAAATTAAAAAAGGTTTAAAAATGTTTTTAAAAGAAAAAAAGTATTATATAATTTGAGAGAGAATCAAACTGAAAGTGTGATTTAATTATTTTTGGTTACATTAACACTATACAATAAATATAATTATTGGAATATATACCGACATAACAAGTAATATTGTTTTTTTAGTTTTAATCTAGTAATTATTATGGGTTTCAACTATCTGAATGGGAGGAGAGAGTCACAAAGGTAAGGTCGATTTTCAATCTTTGAACAAAGATATTGAAAGGGTGGCACCAGGATGGCCAGATCCTAAGCACCACGACAATCAACCACTTACATAGACTTAACCGCTTTGTCAAGGAAGTATGAACAAAATTAATCAAATTATATATAGTTAAATAAGCTAAAAAAATTGTATAATGTGTTTATTATCTATCTTATCTATAATCAAATCAAGTTTCATTGGATTCTATTTACATGTATTTATGGTTTTTATTGATAATACTAAATTATAAATGTATGGTGCATGCATATACTCTGTAAGACATGTCATGTCAACCTATAAATCAGAGAGATGAAAATAAATAATTAATTAATTGCTGATCAATCTCAATTTAAAAATAGTGATTAATTTATAAACTTGTAATAATAGATGTTGCTCTCTAGATTTGTTTTTTCCACGTAAACTTTATATTTGAGACAGAGTGAAAATTATAATAGATAAGAAATAGTAAAAAAAGATTAGACTATTCTAAAAATTTCAGGATAGCAAACATTCTCTAGAATTTCTCTTAGATTCAAACCCATAGCTGATGATAGAACTAGAATAGATATTTTTTGTTTCCTACTTACACGAGCCCATATCCTTGCTTTTCTATCAATTTCTAATTCTGATCTTCCTCCCCAATCTGATATTATGGTACCGGTATAGACCGCAATTCCGTTATGATCCAATTCTGACCGGTAATAAATACCGGGGCTTTGCAATATTTGATTGATCACAATTCTGTATATTCCATTTACTATAGAAGTTCCCAGGGAATTCATTAGAGGAATGTTTCCAATAAAAATTGTTTGTTCTTGCATGTCCCGACTCGTTTTCCAAATTAATCCTCCAAATACATATAATTCAGAAGAATATGTGAGTGATTCAAACACAGCATCTCTTTCTTTTATCAAAGGTTCGACCAATTGATATGTTTCTACAAATAATTGAAATTCAATTTCTTGATCTATATCTTCAATTTTTGGAAACTTAGAAAGTTCTTCCGCCAAGCCCCGATCAATGAACCTAAAAAATCCTTCAAATTGTATCTGATTAAACCCAGGTATTGTAGACATTTTCTCATTTCCATCCCGGAGCTTTTTTAAATTGCGCATTTCTCTAAAATCCCATTATTGGCTCATTCTTCATTGAATCGTATAAACGATCTAGCAATAATGAAATTTTTATTCTATTTACTTTACTGAATCACATGAAATTTTTCCCAACTCCTTATATGGAATGTATGAAATACGTATGAATGGAGGAATAAAGAGAATTTTCTACTTAAATTGAATTGGAATTTGCAACAGATACAAATGGAAAGGAATTAATAAAACATTCCTAGAAATAGAATTTGACCACTTAAACAAACTTAGTATGTTAGGGGATTTGTATAGAATACAAAAAAAATCATTGAATTTGTACGATTATTATGATATTACATATTCTAACTTGCTTGAATCCCCCCCCAAAAAAAAATAAATGGATTTGTTATTTGATTTGATCTTTTCAATAAGAAAACAATATAAAAATCAGAAAAAAATACAGTCTTTTTTTTTTTCACTTAGTTCCTTTCATGTATTTTATTCTTCAAAAAAAGGATTCACAGAGAAGATTTTTACCTATTTTTTAGTCGTATTTGTAGAATACGATCGGGAATAAAAAGTCGACCGAGAATTTCCTGATAATTATAGTATAGACAACATATAGAAAGAAAATAACACATTTGTTATCTGTGTAATAATTTTGATTATGGGGTTTACATATACTCAACGTTGTTGTTATAATTAACATTGAAAAAAGATTGTTTATTAAAATGAATTTCTAATAATGAGTTATGTATCAATTTGTATTTTCTTATGTCATTAGGAAAAATCAAATTGATATTAATATACAAGAATAGTTCATGAATTCACAGTTAATAGTTAATGGTTCCAATCCAATTGGTCATGAATTTTGGCTTTTGTGACTTAAAATCCACATTTTTTTTTTCAAAAGAAAAGGGATTTTTTAGTTATTATAGAATGAATTGAAATAGTGGATCAAATCCAAAAAAAGGAGAAAGCAATTAAGGAAAACAAGCTTCAAAGCGCAAGTACAATAAATAAAAAAAGAAGTTCAGTAATCTAACCAAAAAGGAGAGAATTTTCATCTATTTTGTATCCTTTTGGCGATATGGCCGAGGGGTAAGGCGGGGGACTGCAAATCCTTTTTCCCCAGTTCAAATCTGGGTGTCGCCTGATTAATAAAAGAATCGAAATCTCTGGTAAGAATTCTTTATTTTATTAAGAAGAATTCTTTATTTTATTAAGAATTGAAAATAAATTTTCTATATAATATTATATGAGTTGAATAAAATATATTTTCTATATATATTATTTGAATTTATACAAAATAAAGGTAACTAAAGAATTAAAAGATGTTCAGATTTTTAATAAAATTAAAAAATTGGTTGGATTTCTAAAATACCGTCACTAATGCAACTGAACTATAAACGGTTGCTAATGGCTGCGATTTTGTTGGCCCGATTAGGGGAAAAATGACATTTAATTTTTGTTTATATTGTTCAAACAGTTTAAATGTTTTTTTTGCAGCTGCCGCCCTTTAAAGAAACACAATTATATATGTTTAGAGACCCTCAATTCTCTGGTTTTATTGAGTTTTGAAATTAGAGATCTTAATTCAAAGAATATATACATAGTTAGAAGATGAGTTACACATTATATTAACAAATCCAACTATACATTGTTCTTTTACCTTTGAGACACAAAGTTAGTTACGAAACATCATTTGAAGTTGGGCTGTGCTTAAAAAAATTGGGATGAGTTTAAATTATTTTTTGAGAAATTTATGAATGAAATTGGTAGATGAGCGTATGTTTTACATATTTTGGATAATTAAAAATATAAATAACAAATTAATTTAATATATATATGGGTGGGTGGGCTGCCCACTCCGTTCTTAACATAGATTCGCGCCCTTACGCAAAAGGACACCATTTTTTGCATCCTTGGGTCTAGGCTTGAATCCAATATAAGGTCTTAGTCTGTGTGTAGGGACAAATCTAAAATTTAGAATTATGGTGTGTTTGAAAAAAAATTATGATGAGTTAAAGAAAATAAAGGAAAAATTATAAATAAAACGAGTTAATAATATAAATTTTTCTATTTTTAAAAAATTACAAAAATAAATATTAAATTAAATTAAAATTTTAAGAAATTAGGAGTTTATGTTACACTTATACATTAATTTTTTCAGTGGGCTTAAAACATAACATATATCCGCCACAACGAGTGAACATCTAGAAATTAGAGTTAAGGTTTAAAAATTATTGAAAAAAAGAGATATGTTGAATTAAAAAAAATGCAAAGAAAAGAATAATTTATAGTTGACAGGGAATATATATATATATATATATATATATATATATATATATATATATATATATATATATATATATATATATATATATATATATATATAAAATAAATTATTTTTGTTCAAGTTTAAGTCAACTTTTTTTTTAAGATCCATCTCTAATTATAAACCAAATATACAATATGTAGACACTTTACGGATTCCATCGAGAACCCAGACAGTCAAGCGGGCATGAATTGGTTCAGTTGTCATAATTAAAAAAATACAATTTTCACTATTTTGACACATCTGTTAGAGAAAAATAAGAATATTTAAATGAAAAAATATTAAAGGTAAATAATAATGATAAAAAAAAAACAAATTAAGAAAAATGAAAATAGATAAAAAAAAAAATATTATCATAATTTGATTGAAGTATAGGTTAAAAGGTGCTATTCGAGAGATCTGACAGTAATAAAAAAAACTATTCACCTTTTAAAAAATAAAATATCTTAATAGAATTTGTGTAATAAAAGGAAAAATAGTTCAAATTTTATATAATTATTCATGTTGTTTGAATTGTTTTTCAAACCAAATGAGACTATAACTTGTGATTCACACTATTGATTATCCATCCATGTGTAGATCATATTTACTTTTGTTTTTCCTTTATTATAAACTTTTTAATAATAAAAACTAATTGATATTAGTAAGTTCCTCTTACTTTTTTTTTTTTTTTTTTTAATATAAATAGTATGAAGTTGATCCTTAAAATCTCATCAAGCGCTTCTGTCATTTTATATCTATATATACATGTTATGAAAAATCTTATATTGTCAAAAGCTCTCATTCTGATGGTGGTGGTTATAAGTTTGATATTTACATTAGACTTTTGTCTGACTATGACACTAGAGAGTTACCTCCTTTCACAAAAATATGGGTTTTAACTAACTAAATGGGAGAAGAATCACTAAAGTAATGCCAATTTTCGACCAGTCCTTAGACATACATACTCAAAAGTTGGCACCAGAAGGACCAGATCCTAAGAATCACGATATACCACCAAAAGAGACTTAGCCGCCAAATCAAGCAAATTATGTATAGTTAAATAAGTTCACAAAATTTAATGACGGAGTTTAATTATCTACGTTATATATTATCAAATCAAGTTTCTTACACGCATGCATACATGGCTTTAATTGGTAATACTAAATTATAATTGTATTGTACATGCATATACTCTCTAAGACACGTCATATGAACACAAATTAGAAAGATGAAAAAAATGATGAATCTCAATTTTTAAATTGTAATTATTAATTGGTTATAGTTAAATTTATAGATGTTGATCTCCAGACCAATTTTTTTTTTTTTTTTTTTTTTTTTTTTTTTTGGGAAAACGACTTAGCGTCATTTCATTAAAAATTCCCAAAAACGGGAAAAAAACCACGAGTTTAAGAGATCATTCTAGACAGGCCTAAAATGATTTTGAAGTCGTAACATTCTGAATAAAAGCTAAAAACGTAAATGAATTATCTATTTACAATGCTTTCAATTCTAGTGAGTTTAAAAAACGGTAAATTCCATTTCCTACAGATATTCCAGTTCTGCTCCGTGCTTGGAATTCCTCTCCACGTTCCCGCGAGGGCGCTGCAATCCGATACAATATCTTTCGTCAATGCTCCTGCGGGTTCTGTCATATACCCTTGCATTCCGTTCTTGCCAAATGTTATACACCACTGCTCCAAAGCCGCACTTGAACACGCTTGTTGCAAATCTATTTCCCTTGGCTTTGAGTAGTGCCGCTTCTTTGATTTCATTCCATTTACTCGGGAAACTAATCAGCTCCAGACTTTTATAGAATCTGTCCCAAAACTCCGAAGCAATACAACAACTCCCGAATAGGTGATCTATGGTTTCTTCATTTCCTATGCATAGAAGACAGCTCGCGTCCGGGATGCTCATATACTTACTGATACGATCACGTGTACTGAGTCTTTCCTAGAATGCGAGCCATAGGATGAACTGGTGTCGATGGATAATCTTCGTTGACCATACAAGAGGAGCCCATTCTACTTTCTGCGCTTTTTCCCGGATTACCTCCCATATTTTCTTCAATACCAGCTTCCCATTGTCCTCAGCTTTCCATTCATGAATATCCGGTCTGTCGTGTAGTTGTATGTTACTTATATGATCGAGTATCCTCTTTCCTTCTGGAATTCTTCTCAAGAGCAAGTTCCAATTCCCGTATTTGATGTCTCTGATTTTCGCTTTTGCGCAGTCCCTTCTGATACGAGTATTTTGAAGCTGCTCCTTGTCGATGATAGGCTGGTTTTCAAACCAAGGGTCGTGCCAGAATAGAGTGCCTTTCCCGTCCCCTAGTCGGATGTCATAAAGATCTGCAATATCGCTTCTTAGTTTAAGAATCTTTTTTAGAGACCAGCTCATACCTTCGTGAATTTTGCAGGTCCAGATGCTGGTTTCGTGTTTCATAAATCTCGTATGCACCCATTTGATCCATAGTGACTCCTGATTGCGCTCCAAAGCCCACAGATGCTTGAAGGTTAGAGCCTTGTTCCACTCGATACAGTTCTTCAAGTCGATGCCTCCCTCGTCCTTCGGTTTGCAGAGAGCGGTCCATTTGACTTTCTTTCCTCCTCTTCCACTATTACCCCAGATAAAGTTTCTCATCAGTGTGTCGAGTTCCTTCATTACCTTCTTCGGAATGACCATTTGTTGCGCCCAATAGCCAACTATGCCCATAACCACGGTTTTGATAAGTTCGATCCTCCCTGCATAAGAAAGTTTTTTCGCTGCCCAGCCAGATATCGTGTTTTTTACCTTTTCAATCAGCGGCTTGCAGTGTGAGATCTCGATCTGCTTCGCAGTTAACGGAATTCCTAAGTACCTTATGGGAAATCTGCCTTCCTTGATGCCCATGATGTTGAAGATGTCTTGCTTTGTTTCGTCCTTCACGCCACCATAAAATGCCACACTTTTTGCTTTCATTAATAGTTAAACCTGTTATCTCAGAAAAGAACGTTAGTGCAGCCCTAATAGTTTTAATGGAATCAACGTCCGCGTGCGCTAGAATGAACAAATTGTCAGCAAAGCATAAATGTGTTACCTCCTCTACCTCACAGAATGGGTGAAAGATGTACGGACGATTCTTTCAGAACATCGCGAAGATGCTCTCAAAGATCGCCATGATAGCTACGAAAAGGTAAGAAGAGAGGGGGTCCCCTTGCCTTACCCCGTTTTCACCCTTGAAATAGCCTCTGTGGACTCCATTGACGCTAACAACAAAGCAGGATGATGAAACGCATTGCATAATCCAATCGATAAAAATCATAGGAAAAGCAGAAACAACCAGAAAGTCTCGAATGGCTTCCCATCTAACAGAGTCAAAAGCTTTCTTGATATCTATTTTGAAAGCCACTCTCGGGGATATTTTCTTTTTCCCGTAGCCTTTTAATAGGCTCTGCATGAGAAGAATATTATGAGAGATTGTCCTACCGGGGATGAATGCAGATTGATTAAGATTTATTATTTTTCCTATAACATTTTTAAGACGTTTAGAAATGATTTTTGAAATTATTTTATAAATCACATTGCAGCAGGAAATTGGTCTAAAATCTTGTACTTTCTCAGGTACCGCAGTTTTGGGGATCAAGGTTTAAGAACTAAAATTTATAATATTTGACATAAATAGAAAAATAGTATTATAATAGATAAGTAATAGATTAGATTATTATTTATTAATAATATATTTTCCATATATTATTTCAATAAGAAGAATATAAATTTATAAGAGTTAGGGTATTTAAATATTCAGAAGATTTACATCACTCTAATAAAATTAAAAGTTACAAAATTTGCTCTTAATGGTAGAGTTTTGATATTTTTTTCTAAATGAAGGGGATGGACAATCTAATGAAGTAAGTTTAATATATCTATGATTGTTGGTTACGCGAGAAATGGTTTATTTCAGGAAACTCTAAAGTTGTTGTATCGAATGAAGGAAGGTGTTAAAATGGACGATTATGTTCATATGGAAGTTCTCACGGCTTGTGGAGATTATATTATCCTATGGCTAGTCAAGTACTTGATCACGATGTTAATGTTCTTTAGGAAAATGAAAAAAGTTTCATATGGAGATTATTGTTAGTAATTAAATGATATTATACTTATCCAACATGTATGGTACATAATAAAATACTAAACATCACACTTTAGAGTGGATTTTATTGAGTTAATTTATCTCAAATTTAGAGTTGTATGAGTTTAAGTAGTTTAAAAGTGTATTTAAATATGATCGTTATTCTCTTTTAATATTGTAAAATTTGAAGAATAATCTTAATATTTTAGCATCCGAACTTTAGAAATGAGATTAGTTTTTCCAATTCATTATGCTTGATCAATCCTGAAGAAGCTCACACTTTGTCTCATATGATGAACTTTAAACATTTTTCATTTACACAAAATTTCAAACACCTTGTATGATATACTTAACCGGAATTGTCTATCTATATATCTATATATATATATATATAGAGAGAGAAATGATTAGGTGAGGGAATTTGGTGAGGGAATGACTTGGCATAATCTTATTCGCTGAAAAAATCAAATAATTTCTCTCTTTTCTCTTTTTCCTCCCACTTTTACATTTTCCAAACAATGAAGGTGATGCCAAGTCATTCCCTCACCAAATTTCCTCACATATATATTATTTTATTTTTGGGGGGAAAAACGACTTAGCGTCATTTCATTAAAAATTCTCAAAAACGGGAAAAAAACCCACGAGTTTAAGAGATCATTCTAGATAGGCCTAGAATAATTTTGAAGTCGTAACATTCTGAATAAAAGCTAAAAAGCTAAAAACGTAAATGAATTATCTGTTTACAATGATTTCAAATCTAGTGAGTTTAAAAAACGGTAAATTCCAGTTCCTACAGATATTCCAGTTCTGCTCCGTGCTTGGAATTCTTCTCCACGTTCCCGCGAGGGCGCTGCAATCCGATACAATATATTTCCATAACTCGTCAATGCTCATGCGGGTTCTGTCATATACCCTTGCATTCCGTTCTTGCCAAATGTTATACACCACTGCTCCAAAGCCGCACTTGAACATGCTTGTTGCAAATCTATTTCCCTTGGCTTTGAGTAGTGCTGCTTCTTTGATTTTATTCCATTCGCTCGGAAAACTGATCAGCTCCAGGCTTTTATAGAATCTGTCCCAAAGCTCCGAAGCAATACAGCAGCTCCCGAATAGGTGATCTATGGTTTCTTCATTTCCTATGCATAGAAGACAACTCGCGTCCGGGATGTTCATATACTTACTGATACAATCACGAGTGCTGAGTCTTTCCCAGAAGGCGAGTCATAGGATGAACTGATGTCGAGGGATAATCTTCGTTGACCATACAAGAGGAGCCCATTCTACTTTCTGTGCTTTTTCCCGGATTACCTCCCATATTTTCTTCAATACCAGCTTCCCATTGTCCTCAGCTTTCCATTCATGAATATCCGGTCTGTCGTGTAGTTGTATGTTACTTATATGATCAAGTATCCTCTTTCCTTCTAGAATTCTTCTCAAGAGTAAGTTCCGATTCTCGTCTTTGATGTCTCTGATTTTCGCTTTTACGCAGTCCCTTCTGATACGAGTATTTTGAAACTCCTCCTTGTCGATGATATGCTGGTTTTCAAACCAAGGGTCGTGCCAGAATATAATGTCTTTCCCGTCCCCTAGTCGGATGTCATAAAGATCTGCAATATCGCTTCTTAGTTTAAGAATCTTTTTTAGAGACCAGCTCATACCTTCGTGAATTTTGCAGGTCCAGATGCTGGTTTCGTGTTTCATAAACCTCGTATGCACTCATTTGATCCATAGTGACTCTTGATTGCGCTCCAAAGCCCACAGATGCTTGAAGGCTAGAGCCTTGTTCCACTCGATACAGTTCTTCAAGTCGATGCCTCCCTCGTCCTTCGGTTTGCAGAGAGCGGTCCATTTGACTTTATTTCCTCCTCTTCCACTACTACCCTAGATAAAGTTTCTCATCAGCGTGTCGAGTTCCTTCATTACCTTCTTCGGAATGACCATTTTCTGCGCCCAATAGCCAACTATGCCCATAACCACGGTTTTGATAAGTTCGATCCTCCCTGCATAAGAAAGTTTTTTCGCTGCCCAGCCAGATATCGTGTTTTTTACCTTTTCAATCAGCGGCTTATAGTGTGAGATCTCGATCTGCTTCGCAGTTAACGGAATTCCTAAGTACCTTATGGGAAAGTTGCCTTCATTGATGCCCATGATGTTGAAGATGTCCTGCTTTGTTTCGTCATTCACGCCTCCATAAAATACCACACTTTTGTTTTCATTAATAGTTAAACATGTTACCTCAGAAAAGAACGTTAGTGTAGCCCTAATAGTTTATAATGGAATCAACGTCTGCGTGCGCTAGAATGAACAAATCGTCAGCAAAACATAAATGTGTTACCTCCTCCTCTATTTTTATATATTTATCTAAACATGGATATAAAACACTCATTAAAATTTTGTTAAAGATGATTGTGCTCATTAAGCTTTTTTTTATGCATTTTTATTCATAACTTAGCAAAAATATAAAAATTATGACTTAGAAAAAGTATAAAAATTATATGAATTATGATTTGATGACTTTGTTTAAGCCAAAACAAATTGTAACGTTATATTTGCCTTGACCATTATAATTATTTTTAAAGGTTATTAAAATAATTTTAAAAAATTAATTTTATTTTTATTTATTATAAAAAGTGTAATTAAAAACTTATTAGTGTAAGATGTGTTAAAGGTTATACAAATTTTGGATTGTGAGATACATTTTGTTTAGATGTGATATTTTAGTCAAATGATATTTTGTGAATATACCAAATTTAAAATTTATAAATCATGATTAAAATTGTAATATTTTTTATACAATGAAACAAAAATTATACTATATGTAATATAAACTAATATTTATACAAATTGAAGTTTCTTAATTATATTATTTTAATTTCAAGAGTATTACCTAAATCCCAAAATAGTTAATTTCCATTTATATTTAGGTTGAAATGGGAAGTAATATAATATAATATAATATAATATAATATAATATAATATAATATAATATAATATAATATAATATAATATAATATAATATAATATAACAATGTTAATATTATTATTAAACTGTTTAGATGTGAAAAATAAAAACTAATATGGCTTGGTCTCAAGAAAATCCTGAAGTTATTTGTTATTCGAAATGGAGATGGTAGATCAGAGGAACAATCTTTTGGCATGACGTGACTGCCATGATACTATTGTTCGAGACATTAAGGAGGGTGAGTGGAACTCAATCTTGAGGCGCATCCCGGAAGGTACGAAAATCCTTGACTATTTACATACTTTACAGTTTAATGAGCATATGGATACTCGTGTGTGAAAGGTTGAACAATGTGGTAAATTTGTTGCTGGATTAGTTTGGGATATGATGCGAAATATGGGTGATTATATTCAATGGTTTCATATTGTTTGGTCTTCCAAAATTATACGTAGGCACCAATTCATTTTATGGTTGATATATAGAAATTTCAGATTCTAAATGTTTGCTTTGTAATGATATGGATGAAACCATTGATCACATTTTTTTTTGTTGCTTCCCATTAACTCAGAACTTTGGAAGAAATTTGTTAAATCCATGGAATTGGCTAGATTTCCAAGTGAGTGAGGGATGTTAAGGAAGTGGTTATGCATATGCAAAATGTGATAGATTATATTCTAATGTGTTCAAGTGTGGATTTTGTTCTATTGTATATCACATTTTGAGAGAAATAAATAATAGAGTGTTTTCAAGAGTGAGTAGAAGTATTGATGAAGTTTGGGAAAGCATTGTGTTTGATAGTGGATTTCTTATGCGAACTTGAAGGTGTATTCCCGCAAGTGAGCAAGCTTGAAGTATATGCTAAAGTTGGAAGATCTCTTATGATGTAGTCACTCAAGTGAGAAATTTAAAGGCGAGATAAAACTTTAAAATTTGGTCGTAATAATTCACTAGCCTGTAATTTGGATGTATGTTACCTTGGTTGTCTTTATAAATCATGTCTAGGTTTTGTCTAGCATGATACAAATAATGTTGATTTTTCCCATTTTGAGATTTTTAATTAAATAATGTTAACTCGTTTTAAAAAAAAAAAACTTTGTCACAGAACTAGTTCAGCCATTCGCATGATGCTTAAACATATATACAAGTCTTGAACGTGTAAGTTACTGTATAGAACAAATGAAATTGCAACATTTTTTTATTGTCTTATAAGTTTGTTTATTTAAATGTTAGCGAATGCATTTTTTCAACATTTTTTTATTATCTTATAAGTTTGTTTCTTTAAATGTTAGGGAATGAATTTTTTAGTGTTAATTTAGTGATTTTTTTGAATAAACAGTCATGTATATGAAATTATAAATATAAGTCAGTAATATTAAGTTAATTAGATGTTAAAGTATACATGTACATCGTTTACGAAAAAGTTACCGTAACCACTTATTTCATTGCACTTTAATTTTTAATTCTCATTTGTCATTTTTTATCTTTTATTTTTGTATCTCATCCAATTTGTTTTTACTCTAATTTTCTATTTTCCTTTGAATTCATGTAACTCCTTTGCCTTTTTATACATTTTATTATATTGACGTTACGTCGTCTTCACAAAAAAAAAAATAGGAAAAAAACTCACTTAGACGTATGTATTAATAAAAGATCATTTAAACATATGTAATATCAAAAATTGTCTCATTTAGCCTCTTTTAGTAACCATGGTTAACTTTTATTTTTAAATTTATATATTTATTAATTAAATATTAATATATTTTCTCTTTCTTTCATTTTCATTTATTATTTTATTTATTATTTT
Organism: Impatiens glandulifera; assembly: GCF_907164915.1. Lineage (NCBI taxonomy): Eukaryota > Viridiplantae > Streptophyta > Magnoliopsida > Ericales > Balsaminaceae > Impatiens > Impatiens glandulifera. The sequence continues at coordinate 45,915,918 of NC_061866.1, read as the reverse complement.
ATTTATTACTAATAAATAATATATATATTCAAAAAATAAAAAATACTGCCAGTTATAAATACTCATATAAAAATAATAAAAAATTATAAAAAAGATAAAAATAAAAGGTTCATTTAATAGTAATAAATGAAATAATAAATAAAAATGATAAAAAGAAAAAATATATTAATATTTAATTAATAAATATATAAATTTAAAAATAAAAGTTAATCATGTTTACTAAAATAGGTTAAATAAGCCAATTTTTTATAGTATATACGTTTAAATAACTTTTTATTAGTACATACGTTTAAATGACTTTTTATTAGTATATACGTTTAAGTGAGTTAGTTGTACAAGTATATACGTCTAAATAAGGTTTTTTCCTATATTATTTAACTATTTTTGACTAAAATAATTATTTATGTTATTTTATATTAATATTTTAAACAATTTTATTAATAAGTCTATCATTACTAGTTAAAATTTTTAATAAAATAATGTTAAAATTATCATAATTTATTTAATTTTAATATAATAAATTAAATTAAATTAAATTTTATTATATTCAGTTTTATTATATAAAAAATAAATAAAACTTTTTGTACACCAAACTTTATTATTTTTATTAATAGTATTTTATTAATAATATTATTATTAATAATTTTAATATTAATATTATTTTATTATTTTTATAATTATTATTATTACTATCATTAATTTTATTAATTTTATTTAATTATTAAAATAATTATTTACGATATTAAATGTTTATTAATTTAATTTTTATTATTATTAAAAAAATCAAGCTAATTTTTTCAATTATTATTATTAATATTTATTATTATTATTTTATTACTATTATTATTATTTTATTATATTTCTCACAATTTTATGTTGAATATATTTTAATTGTATTTTATTAAAGGCAAAAAGTTATTTATTATTATTATTATTATTATTTTATTATAATTATTATTATTAATAATTTTTTATTTTATTATTATTATTGTTACTATTATTATTATTTTATGGTTAGTAATAATAATATTTTGATGTTATAATTTTTCAATATAACTTAAATTATTAATAATAAAATAAATTATATAAATATCTAAAAATAAGATATATATTATAAATATTTAATTTATTAATTTAAATTTAATTATTATTAAAAAAAAGCTAATATTACTATTATTATTATTATTTTATTTGTATTATTATTATTTTATTAAAGGTAAAAACAAATTATTTATTATTATCATTTTTTTATTACAATTATTATTATTAATAATTTTTTATTTTATTTTATTTATTTTTTATTATAATTATTATTATTATTATTTTATTATTAGTAATAATAATTATTTGATGTTATAATTTTTCAATATATAACTTAAAATATTATTAATAAAAATAAATTATATAAATATTAAGATATATATTTTAAATATTTAATTTTTATTTCGGTTGTATGTTGTAGTATCAATTAACAGCATGATGCTTTTTTTTATTTTTATTAATATTTTTTATATTATTATTATTATTATTTATTTATTGTTATTATTATTACTATTATTACTAATACTTTTTTATTTTATTTTATTGTTATTATTACTATTATTATTTATAAAAATATAATAAAATAAATAATAAATATTTAATGTTATAATTTTTCGATATAACTTAAATTATTAATAATAAAAATAAATTATATAAATATCTAACAATAATATATATATTTTAAATATTTAATTTATTAATTTAAAATTTATTATTATTAAAAAAATAAGCTAATTTTTTCAATTATTATTATAATTATTAATTTTGACTTTATTATTATTTTATTACTATTATTATTATTTTATTAAAGGCAAAAAAAATTATTTATTATGATTATTTTATTTTATTAAAATTATTATTATTATTAATTTATGTTTTTTATTTATTTATTTATTTATTATTATTATTATTACTATTTTATTATTAATAATAATAATTATTTGATGTTATAATTTTTCAATATATAACTTAAATTATTATTAATAAAAATAAATTATATATATATTAAGATATATATTTTAAATATTTAATTTATTATATTTAATTGTTTCTCAGTGTTCTAGTATTAATTAATAACATTTGAATGACTTATTTTATTTTTATTATTTTTATTAATATTTTTATATTATTATTATTATTTATTTATTTATTGATATTATTCATTTTCAATATAACTTAAATTATTATTAATAAAAATAAAATTCATAAATATTTTATATTTTAAATATTTAATTTATTATATTTATTTCCACTTTATTTATTGATATTAATTTTGTAATATATTTACATTAATTTTAAATATTACGAGTAAATTTTAAAATATTATTTTTATGAAAAAGACTGACATATTTTTTTTGTAGTCATTTTTTCTTAATAATATATATTAAGTTTTAAATTTTAATTAATAATTAATATTTTTTTCATACTAACTATATATATTATAAGTTTGTTATATTTTTTAAATTAAATATCTATAATAAACTAATTTATTTTCAAATTATTAATTTAGTTAATTATAAATATTTAAAATTAATTATATTTTAGTTTATTAATTATATATTTAAATTTTTTTAAATATTTATAAGTTTGTTATTTTTTAATTATAATATTTTTTTATTAATTATCTTGGTTTAATTAATAGTTAATTAATGTTCGTTAAAATTTTTATTTGTAATATATATATATATATATTAATATTTCTTATTAATTTTTATTTCTATTTTATTTTTAAAATTAATTTTATTATAAATATTTATTATATATTATCTATATAATATATTGGTTATTTACAAGAAAAAATAAACATATTAATATAATTTAAATATTTTAAAAATTATATATATATATATATATTAATATTAGTTCAAAATCTTTATAAAAAAAATATCTTAAATTTTTAATTTTATTTAATAATCTAATTAATAGTTAAATTAAACAGAAATAAAAATAATTTAAAAAATTATATTCAGACTAATTATATTTTATAAATTTGTTATATTTTTTAATATTAATATCTATAATAAACTAATTTATTTTCAAATTATTAATTTATTCAATTATAAATATTTAAAATATAATAATATTTTTTAAATTTTAATTTATAAATATGTTTACACTAATAATACTAATAGTTATTTTATTTTATTATAAATATTTATTTTATTTTATCTATATAATTTATTAGTTATTACAAGAAATAAAAAACATATTAATATTATTTGTATAATTTTTTTAATGTTTTATATATTTATATAAATGTTTTTTTTTTAAAATTATAAGTATGTTGTAAAGTATCCCAATATTTCTTATAAAAATAATTGTTTATAAATTAAATTAATATATTATAACTTTATAATATTAAAATATATTTTATTTTATAAATTATGCAAATTAATAATAACTAAAATAAATTATTAATATAATAAATTGTAATATATTAATTATAGATTAAAAATTAATTTATTAATATTATTATTAATTTAAGATAGACAAATTTTTTATAAAAAAGTGAAAAATAAATAATTATTAAATGTTAAAAATGAAAAAAAAAATATATATCTAATTAAATCAAATTACTTACTTATAAATATTTAAATTTTAATATTTTTTAATTTAAGTTATTAGTATCTTTATATATACTCATATTTATTTTATTATATATTAGGAAAAAAACTCACTTAGACGTATATACTTGTACAATTAGCTCACCTTAGACATATGTATTAATAAAAGATTGTGTTTAAACATATGTACTATCACAAATTGGCTCATTTAGTCTTTTTTTAGTAATCATGATTAACTTTTATTTTTAAATTTATATATTTATTAATTAAATATTAATAAATTTTCTCTCTCTTTACTTTTCATTTATTATTTTATTTATCAGTAATAAATAATATATATTCAAAAAAATACTATCGGTTATAAATACTTATATAAAAATAATAAAAAATTATAAAAAAGATAAAAATAGAGGACTCATTTATTAGTAATAAATAGAAAAAATATATTAATATTTAATTAATACATATATAAATTTAAAAATAAAAGTTCACCATGGTTACTAAAAGAGGTAAATGAGCCAATTTTTGATAGAACATACGTTACCTTTTATTAATAGAGTGAGTTAGTTGTACAATTAAGTGAGTTTTTTTCCTATATATTATCTATATAGTATTCGGTGGTGAGGTTCAATAATTTCGGCCTTGGTTACATATTAATATTATATAAATATATATTTTTTAATGTTACAGAGTGTTTGATCTTTGGGTTTTCTTAGGTTTTGTTAGTGTCTTTTTATTAAAAAAAACAATCATGTTTGATAAAGTTTTTTTTAAAACTTGACAAGGGATTACTGGATTGGTTACAAATTAATATTATTTTAATGTTAGTAGAGGTGTTTGATTTATGTTTTTAGTAGAGGTGTTTGATTTATGTTTTTTTTGGGGGTTTTTTTCAAAAAATAAAAATAAACAATTATGTTTGATAAAAATATTTTAAAAAACTTGATTTTTTTTTATGGTGGAGAAGATACTTTGCCTTGATAATCTATGGATTACATTTGTTATTTGAAAAAGTATAAGTGGCGTTTTTTTTCAAATGTCTTCAAGATGATTATTATGTGAATTTAATCTTAAAAATTAACTTCGATCATTTAAGCAAACCATGATTTTACTTAATTTTGTTCAAAAATATAATATAAAATCCAGGGTGTGATAATTTCAGAAATAATAGTGTTGCAAGAGTACATGATGATATTTATTTAGAATTATTTATTTGATTTTTAAATTTTATATTATATAAGATTATTTCATAATTTTTATTTCAATTATGAACTTATTTTTATTTAATAAAAATATGTTTTTTTAAAAAGAAATAATTTACTTATTTAATTTATAAAAAAAGTAAATTAAAGCAACATAATAAAAATTGTATAAATAAGTAAATATGTATTTATAAATCATTTTAATTTTGAATATTTAATATTTAATAAATAATAAATAATTAAATAAAAAGTAATTTTAATATAAAAAAAGTGTGATTAGATAGATGAAAGTAAAAATTGGAGATGTTTGCGTTTAAATTGTTAATGGTGATTTATTTAAAAAAGGCCCATCAGTTAAAACTAAATCAATTAGTCATACTTATTTATTGTTAAAATTATAATTGAAAACCACATTTTTACAAGTTATTGCTATATTGTAAATGCTTAATTATTGTTTTTCCTTTTCTGTTACACTTAATTAGAGTTTCAATGCTTACAATGAAATGTATAGTAGTCGTTATTAAAGGATGTCCAATAAAGTAGACAAATATGTCATTTTTTTTATAATTATAGAAATTTACATGTTCTATTATAAATTGAGAGTAGAAACAAACTGAGATATTTAGTAAAATAATCAAATAAAACAAAATGATAGATAGAGATACTTAATTAGCTATAGGATTTTTATGTGTACAATGAAGTAAATATCAAACCAAAGAGACAAACATATTTCTTTTTTCTCATAATAGAAATTACATGTTCTGTTTGAAGTTATTTGGCAACAATCAAACAAACTAAACATGATAGACAAAAATACTTAATTAGAATTACATGTGTACAATGAAGAACATCAAACCAAAAAGACAATCATGTTTTTTTTTCTTATTATAAAAATTTACATGTTTTATTTTAATTTAAAAGTAATAACAAACGTCATAGACGTACTAGATAAAATATTCAAACAAAACAAACATACTAAGATACTTAATTACAGTTTTTATGTGTACAAGGAAGTAACATCAAATTAGAGAGACATACATGTTCTATTTTATTTCTTATAATAGAAATTTAAATATTTTGTTCTAAGTTAAGAACAAAAACAAACAAAAGATACTTGGTAAAACAATTAAAACAAATATTATATTTTTTTTAAAATTAAATTTGTTTATAGAACAAGCATTGTCTTTAGCATTATTCACAATGAACAAGGTTTTTTCAAATTGGATGACAAATTTTTAATGTTTTGATTGGATGTGCTCTAAGATTAAGAGTGAAAATGTTTTACTTATTATTTTTGTGAACAATTTATTATGCATATTATTTTCTGCTTCTTCTTTTTTATACACTTTTTTTTCAATTAAATTAATAATGTTTTAACAAAAAGAAAAAAAAAGGAAAGAAAAGTGGAGCATCAAAGGGAAAGAAATTGAGACTACTTTTCATGTAAAAAATATGGACTCGGAAGAGTTTGCAAGGCAAATTGATGGAACAAATATCATCCTTGCGCGACGTAGACACCACATTTTTACACCCTAAATACCTAATAAAAAAACTCGGCCCGAAATAATACTCATGTTTGTTTATTGAACCGAGAAAATAAAAATAGAAACACCTCGTGGAAAACCGACCTAGAAAATCTTAAAAGATAATGATCCAAAGGTCGAATATCATAACGACTCTGTTTTCCCAACCCGTGACACGTTCAGGTTGTACGTTTTGAAAAATCTTGAATTTTGAGTGTAATATTAATATTTGCAAATTTGTGTAAAAATTGCTCGAAAAGAGGGAAAACAAAAGAACGGGTCAACCGGAGTCAACCAGCCAACCGACGAGTCAACCCGGGTCAAAGAGGGATCAAGCACGTGTCAAGAAGAAGTGGGATAGAGTAGACTGGTCTCCTAGAGTGGGAAAATCGGATTATTTGAAAAGTGGGTTATTTGAAAAGGGAGTTATTGGAAAAGAAAATCAAGAATCCTTAAGTTTGAAGTTTCCATGGAGCTTCCATTGGAACCCTAGACTTCATGAATTTATCTCGTCTTCAATACTGGATGAAATTCAATGATCTTGGATGTTTTGAAAAGATAAATTAGTCCTCTTTCATATGGTGTAGCCCAATCTCCCATTGGTTCCCTATATCTAGCCGAAATTCGGTCATGAGTGGAAGGTGTTCCTGAAAGGTTTAAACCAAACACCCATTTACTTTAAAATTCGTAACTTGATCTGTGCTTGATAGTTTTGAATAATTCAAGTTGGGTTGGAAATATAACTCGCATATCTTTCCAATGGCACAATCCCCAAACCGTGATTCGAAGGTTAAGGCCCTCATTCGATCTGTACAAGAGAAGCAGTACTACCGATTCAAATCCTGGGAGCCAGTTGAAACTGTGCTGCACTTCCAAAAATCATATCTTTTGAACCAATGATCCATCTTCCGTGTATGAGTTGCCGTTGGAAATCCCTTTGAATTTTCTTTCCAACGATACCAAATAGTTCTCCCAGTTCTCCCTGAAGCTCAGTCCAAGTCGCCTGCAGCGAAGGTGATGCGTGAACTGACACGTTTCTGTGAGGCTAGTCTCCTGACCAACACGGACCATTTCGTGAGAAAATGAGAAACTGGGGATGGAGGAAATAGTCTTGCCTTTCCAATGGTACCAACCTCATTGTGGGGAAAGCCCTGTGCACAAAGTTATGGGCTATTAAATTTATGGAAGTGAAAACCGCGGGATTGAAAAGATTGAAATGGAGGGGTGACTTTAAAATATCATAACTTTGGATAGGAAGGTCCGTTTGGGTTCATTCAAAAAGGAGATTCACGTTCGTGATGTTAAAAATTGACCATAAAACTTTCACAATTTTTTGAGCATAAACGAGGCCAGGGAGATTTATTTGGAATGATGGTGCAAATAAAGGGTAGGAAAAACGGGAATAAAGAAAAAAGAAAAAGCTGAAGAAATATATATATATATATTTTTTCCCAAGCGTGCCCTTGATTTTGTGGCGTATTTCCAATTTAATCCCTGAAGTTAAGAGGGCGGTTTTTCAGCTGAAAAAAATGAGATCGGTTAAAGAGGGGCGGTTTTCAGCAGTTTTGGAGGAAGTTTTTTGAGTTTTCTTGAAGGAGGTTCCAACCAGATTCTGGAGAGAGAAAAGGGAAGTTTCATTGAAGATTGCTTAAAGGAATTCCATTACTGGAGGCTCCGTTCCGTCGAGGAAGAAGGTAGAGAGAACCAAATCATATGAGGAATGATTTGATTCCTTTCTCAGTCAAAGAGAAGTACAAACATCACAGTCTGCTACCAGTGATTTTGCTGCAATTACACGACGAAGAACAAGCCAACGATTCAACCATGGATGTACTGTGATTCTTGGCCTCGTGTGTCGCGTGGAAAGATCAGAAGATAGTATTAGAAGCCTACAGAAGAAAAAGGATTTGACTGAGAAGAAACAAAGAAATAAACGCGAAGAACAGTCTACCTGAACTTCCTACGCTATCAGCGAATTCAGTTCTTCCTTTTCGTCTGCTCTCTTGCTTCATTCAGGTAAACCTCTAAACTGAACAATGTTCTTGAGATATTGATTGGAGGCATCGGTTATGAATACCGATGTCATTTGATGATTAAGAAATGTGATTACAGTCTGTTTCATTAGGATTTCAAGTAGTTTTTTATTTGCTGCTGTAGTTAACATCATTCGATTGAAACGCTTGGCTGATAGAGATTTGATTAGGATTAGCTAAGAATTAGTTTAAAGTCTGGAATTCTCTCTGTTCATAAACTTCATTTCCATTTGATTGTTAAATTCCGATCACAGGTTCATTCTGCCATTTTATGTTTGCTCTTTCTTTTGATTTCACTTCTGTGATGATTTGATTAAATCCTAGATGGTAGAATACTGGATTAGGCTTAATTAGGATTGAGAACGTGATTAGAGCAAACTCTGTCTCAAAATCAATCTTGTTAGCTGAAAAGAAGAACAGACTGATTCTTCAGCTGTTCTTCGTTTTGTATTTCATCATCGAAGCATCGAAAGGCGACCCCGGCGTGCAGGCGAGCTCCCGGAAGTCGGATGGATTGTTGTAGAAAGCTCTGTCCCGACCTGGAAATCATACGAAGACTAGGCGATGTTCGACGGATTCGCTGCTTTGAAGAACAGTCGATCTTCTTCTTCGCAATGATGAGTTTTAGTTGGACCTTCGCGATGTCGTCTTCAAGCGAGGATTGGTCGCAGACGCAGGACTCGCCGGAAATCGCTTGATCGGAGGAGAACGGAGGACCGTGTCACGTCCCATTTTTATGGGGTGCAAACATTGAGCCACGAGGTGTACTTCCATGATATTCCAGAATGCAAGTCTATGTAATATGTGCTCAAGGGGCTTGTGTACAGATACGAGGGACTGTGTGGGGAATGTTTCAAGGAAGAGGTTGAAGAGTATCATGCCAAGGTCGATTCGAGGACGGCCACGACTAAGGTGGGGGAGTATGTCACGGCCCATTAGAGTCACGACCCAATCCCGGGGGATGTCGAGGCTCATTAAAGTTTTGCCCTGATAGTGCGATAATCTTCTTATCCAAGGAGAGGCCTAGTTACCTACGTGGGCCCAGCGAATCTTCTAATTAAGGAAGAGATTGGAAGATAATCTAATTAAAGAAGGGATTGGAAGATATATTCTAATCAAGGAAAGGATTATAATATATATTCTAATTAAGGAAGAGATTACAAGGGATATTCTAAATTAGGTAGGGATATTCTTGCTATGGAAGGAATATCCTAAACTAGTGTAATTAAATTGTAATTAGACGTAATTCCTAATTTAATACGTGTAAGTCCTATAAATACTTTGAAGGTATTCCATTGTAATTATCAAGCATTCTTTCAATATAATCTTATTCTCAAGTGTTTTCTCTCTCTAAGTCATTTCTTGCGTTTGAGTTCTTCTTGCATTGTGTTTAGAAAGGCTTTCTAAGTTAGAATCAGGGTCGATTTAGCTTAGTGCCGCACGGGTCGAATTTTAGCCCGTGACAAGTGGTATCAGAGCAAGGTTGTATTTCCGCATTCAAGCTGCAAGAAATGGATTCACAAACTATCGTCACTAAGGTTCCGACCGGCCAACATGAGGACAAGGGATCCAAGAGGGATAAGTCCGTCGAGAGAGGTGCTGCCATGGAAGCGCGGGTGACCCGGCTTGAAGAAGGCATGAGCGATCACCAAGAAGCTCTCGAAGTGTTTAGCGCGGTGGCCGAGAAGGTGACGATGTTGGACGAGGGTGCTGAAAAGTTGGAGAATGAGTTAATGGGGATCATTAACGGTTCGAATCGTAGCATTCGTGACGAAGTGCTAGGATTGGTTCGAGGGGAGGTTAATGACATCTGCCAGAAGGTGCTTGATCCAATCCAGGGAGAAGTCCATGCAATGGTTGAGACTCTCAAGAGGGAGATATTGGAGAGGCTAGAATCGATGGAAAGATGTTTGCTCTTTCTTTTGATTTCACTTCTGTGATGATTTGATTAAATCCTAGATGGTAGAATATTGGATTAGGCTTAATTAGGATTGAGAACGTGATTAGAGCAAACTCTGTCTCAAAATCAATCTTGTTAGCTGAAAAGAAGAACAGACTGATTCTTCAGCTGTTCTTCGTTTGGTATTTCATCATCGAAGCATCGAAAGGCGACCCCGGCGTGCAGGCGAGCTCCCGGAAGTCGGATGGATTGTTGTAGAAAGCTCTGTCCCGACCTGGAAATCATACGAAGACTAGGCGATGTTCGACGGATTCGCTGCTTTGAAGAACAGTCGATCTTCTTCTTCGCAATGATGAGTTTTAGTTGGACCTTCGCGATGTCGTCTTCAAGCGAGGATTGGTCGCAGACGCAGGACTCGCCGGAAATCGCTTGATCGGAGGAGAACGGAGGACCGTGTCACGTCCCATTTTTATGGGGTGCAAACATCGAGCCACGAGGTGTACTTCCATGATATTCCAAAATGCAAGTCTATGTAATATGTGCTCAAGGGGCTTGTGCACAGATACGAGGGACTGTGTGGGGAATGTTTCAAGGAAGAGGTTGAAGAGTATCATGCCAAGGTCGATTCGAGGACGGCCACGACTAAGGTGGGGGAGTATGTCACGGCCCATTAGAGTCACGACCCAATCCCGGGGGATGTCGAGGCTCATTAAAGTTTTGCCCTGATAGTGCGCTAATCTTCTTAGCCAAGGAGAGGCCTAGTTACCTACGTGGGCCCAGCGAATCTTCTAATTAAGGAAGAGATTGGAAGATAATCTAATTAAAGAAGGGATTGGAAGATATATTCTAATCAAGGAAAGGATTATAATATATATTCTAATTAAGGAAGAGATTACAAGGGATATTCTAAATTAGGTAGGGATATTCTTGCTATGGAAGGAATATCCTAAACTAGTGTAATTAAATTGTAATTAGACGTAATTCCTAATTTAATACGTGTAAGTCCTATAAATACTTTGAAGGTATTCCATTGTAATTATCAAGCATTCTTTCAATATAATCTTATTCTCAAGTGTTTTCTCTCTCTAAGTCATTTCTTGCGTTTGAGTTCTTCTTGCATTGTGTTTAGAAAGGCTTTCTAAGCTAGAATCAGGGTCGATTTAGCTTAGTGCCGCACGGGTCGAATTTTAGCCCGTGACAAGTGGTATCAGAGCAAGGTTGTATTTCCGCATTCAAGCTGCAAGAAATGGATTCACAAACTATCGTCACTAAGGTTCCGACCGGCCAACATGAGGACAAGGGATCCAAGAGGGATAAGTCCGTCGAGAGAGGTGCTGCCATGGAAGCGCGGGTGACCCGGCTTGAAGAAGGCATGAGCGATCACCAAGAAGCTCTCGAAGTGTTTAGCGCGGTGGCCGAGAAGGTGACGATGTTGGACGAGGGTGCTGAAAAGTTGGAGAATGAGTTAATGGGGATCATTAACGGTTCGAATCGTAGCATTCGTGACGAAGTGCTAGGATTGGTTCGAGGGGAGGTTAATGACATCTGCCAGAAGGTGCTTGATCCAATCCAGGGAGAAGTCCATGCAATGGTTGAGACTCTCAAGAGGGAGATATTGGAGAGGCTAGAATCGATGGAAAGATGGATTGCGAGGAATGGAGGGGAACATAGAGGTGCGACACCTCAACGGATGGATGTTCCTAAGCCAACTCCATTCAAAGGCTCGAGGAGTGCAAGGGAAGTGGAGGACTTCCTTTGGAACATGGAGAGGTACTTTCGGGCATCAAGCATACTTGATGATCGTGACAAGTTGGAGACGACACCTTTCTTCCTACAAGAGATGGCGTTGTTGTGGTGGAGGAGGCGAGAAGAAGATATTGAACGAGGGACCTTGAGGATGGAAACGTGGGATGACTTCAAGACCGAGTTCAAACGCCAATTCTTCCCAGAGAATGCCGAGTACGAGGCAAGGAAAAGGTTGAGTCAACTTGTGCACAAAGGGACCATCAAGGAGTATGTGAAGGAATTCCAGGAGTTGATGCTCGAGTTACCCAGTCTAACGGAACAGGAGGCACTGTTTGCGTTTGTTAACGGCCTAAAGACTTGGGCACAGTTGGAGCTGCAAAGGGCCAAGGTGCGGGACGTTTCCGAGGCAATAACGGTTGCAGAAAGACTGATAGAGCTCAAAGTGTCTGTGGACAGGCCAAAGTTCATTAGGTATGATGAGGAAGAAGGTGGGGGAGACCGCCCACAGGACCAGGAGAAAGGTGGGGGAGACCGCCCATCTAAGAAGGGGCATGCACATAAAAACTCAGGGAGGCAAGCCGATGACTCGGGTAAGCCAATAACCTGTTATATTTGTGGTGCTCATAATCACATAAAGTTTATGTGCCCGTTTAAGGGGGAAAAGGTTGCAGCAGTTAAAGGAACTGAGTCCTCTAATGAGGAAGAAGAGACTCAAATAGGATCCTTAAGACTTCTCAATGTTGTGAAGACTAGTGTTGCGAAGCCGGACAAGGGAACAAGGAGGGGCTCTTTGTTTGTGGAAGCTTGGATCGGGGAAAAACGCATCAAGGCACTAGTAGACACAGGGGCTACGCACAACTTCATGCGAGAAAGAGTAGCCAGTGCGTTGGGTCTGCGGATCAGCCCAACAAGAGGGACGGTGAAGTCCTTCGATGTAGCCAAGCCGGTAAATGGGGAGGCTAGGAGAGTGCACACCAGGATCGGAGGCTGGAATGGGACAGTCTCATTTACCTTGGTCCCAATGGAAGACTACGACGTAGTGTTGGGACTAGAATGGTGCGATCAGGTACGCGCTTGCATAATGTCTTATTCCGATTCTTTAATCATTTTGGATCACGGGAAGACTAGCGTGATTCCAACAAGGAGAGAATCAGAGGGAATAAGCAGGTTCTCAACGATGCGATTCGTTCGAGGTCGCAAATGTGGTAAAGAGACATTTGCCACTTTTGTCAAGATGGATGATGGGGACGGGTCCAAGGGAAAAGAGGAAGTACCCGAGGAAGTCCAGATAGCGTGTGTCAAAGCCTTCGAGGGGCTCAAGGCCAAAGACAACACACAACCATCAGATCCACAAGGTTTGGCCACCAGCAACGTGGGCCAAAGTCAGTCTGCCTTCACTCGCACCAAGTCCGTGGGAAAAGAAGTAGATCGTGCTCAGGCATATTCAGAGGGAGACACCAAGAATATGAAGAGAAGGGCAAATCTAAGAGGGTGTGCAGTTAAGAAAGGGGACGATGGAAAGAGGGAAGTTTCCCCCGCAACTATTGAAGTCTATGCGGTATGTGCTCAAGGGGCTTGTGCGCATATTCAAGGGACCGTGTTCAATCAAGAAATGTGTGGGAAACGTCTTATATCGGTTAAGGCTGGCGACCATAAGTGCACCCAATGCCGTGACGTGCAAAGGGGGAGGAAGAGCGCTCAGGGGACGCCAGAAAGAAGATCACCATGCACCGGTCTAGGGTCGTGCCGAGGACGGCCACGACTTAGGTGGGGGAGTATGTCACGTCCCATTTTAATGGGGTGCAAACATCGAGCCACGAGGTGTACTTCCATGATATTCTAGAATGCAAGTCTATGTAATCTGTGCTCAAGGGGCTTGTGCACAGATACGAGGGACCGTGTGGGGAATGTTTCAAGGAAGAGGTTGAAGAGTATCATGCCAAGGTCGAACCGAGGACGGCCACGACTAAGGTGGGGGAGTATGTCACGACCCATTAGAGTCACGACCCAATCCTGGGGGATGTCGAGGCTCATTAAAGTCTTGGCCTGATAGTGCGCTAATCTTCTTAGCCAAGGAGAGGCCCAGTTACCTACGTGGGCCCAGCGAATCTTCTAATTAAGAAAGAGATTGAAAGATGATCTAATTAAAGAAGGGATTGGAAGATATATTCTAATCAAGGAAAGGATTATAATATATATTCTAATTAAGGAAGAGATTACAAGGGATATTCTAAATTAGGTAGGGATATTCTTGCTATGGAATGAATATCCTAAATTAGTGTAATTAAATTGTAATCAGACGTAATTCCTAATTTAATACGTGTAAGTCCTATAAATACTTTGAAGGTATTCCATTGTAATTATCAAGCATTCTTTCAATATAATCTTAATCTCAAATGTTTTCTCTCTCTAAGTCATTTCTTGCGTTTGAGTTCTTCTTGCATTGTGTTTAGAAAGGCTTTCTAAGCTAGAATCAGGGTCGATTTAGCTTAGTGCCGCACGGGTCGAATTTTAGCCCGCGTGACAGGAGGACCGGCTGGGGTTCTGCTTGTATTTTGTTATGTTTGGTTTCCTCCAACTTCTTTTGAAGTTGTAAAGAGGCCCCTGGGCCTCTTTTATTTTTTAATATACCTAAATAATTTAATTTCGAATTAATTATTTAATTCGAAATTAAAGTAGTCCTAAAACTCTTTTCTCCCTTTCAATTGAGCCATTGAGTCTCTTTTATTTTGAAATAAACATGAGAACTTTAATTTCGAATTAATTTATTAATTCGAAATTAAAGTAGTCCCTGATCTCTTCATGATATTTTATTTGGACCCTTAAACTTTCTTTTTCTTTTATTTCTAATTTGCACATAAAAAAAATAATAAACCAAAAATTAAATAAACCTAAGGTCCTGTTTGTTTCCTAGATTTAACAAACGATTTTAAAACGAGGATTCAGACATCCAAACCACTTTCAAATTTTCCCAAAAATTCAAAATGTTATTTTCTTCAAAAATAAATTTTCCTGGAATTTTTAGGACCCGTTTGGAAAAATGTCTATCTTCGCTGTGTCATGTCGGGAGTTCTATAACTCCGAAAATTCCAAATTTGATTCTAGTGAGCTTCTAATAATATTTTTGACTCGCATATGAAATTTTAGGGGGGATTTTGAGAATTATTTTTTTGAAAATCACTCATTTTAACGTGTTGTACTCGGAGTTCTCTTTAACCCTGAAATTTTTTAAAGGAGAAACATTTGGGACCTTAGGTTAGTTCATTCTCTTCTCACATTTGCTCAAAAGAATAAAATTCTAGTCCTCCAATCGAATTGTTGTTCTCCTCATCTATTCTTGTTTGATCCTTCTCGGGAATCCTGATTCTTGATTTTCTTTGAAAATGTTGCTTTATGCCTTGCAATGCTCTTCGATGCCTTTCAATGCCTCTTAATGTTTTTCGATGCCTTATCTTTGTCAAGCATCTCATGAATAGAATTAGCCCCTATGCAAATCGATTAAGTTGTTCTCACACAAGCAAAAGAGTTCTAAACTCAGAACGAAAACGTAGCAATCCTTCAAACATCATATGGCCAATTACTTAGGAGTAGAGATTGTCTGTAAAGACAAGCGTATAGGACATAGCGCCGTAGGCCCTTTCCTAATACGTAACCAAACACCGAACTCTTAAAACGAATCTCTGATTTTTCTTTTCTTTAGTTTCTTTGGGAAGTAAACTAAAGTGGCGACTCTAAAGTCAATTAGATCGATACATTCGCGAGTGTGTCGATTTAAAACCTGTACGGGCCAATTCAATTCAAAAAAATGGATCGTATGCCAATTAATTAAAAAAAAGGGCATACGCGCCAGAAAAAGGAAGGGAACAGAAATGAACGTGTACACGCTATTAAGATTAAAATAACTAAAAATCTTAAGTATTATTCTCATTTTTAATAGGTAAATGATATTTTAATTATTAACATATTTTTGAAAATTATATTGAATTGGGTTGCAAAGAGAAAGATGTAATGAAAATTTTCAATCTACATTATTTTCATACTAATAAAAAAACTAAGGCAAGTCATGAATTATAAATCTCAATCATACTTTCACGCATTTTTTATCCATCGACAAATAAATTATAAATCTTAATCGATCTCTAGCTAATCTCGTGGTCTTATGATTCTTTGTTAGCGGTCTCTAATACCTCGACAAACCACATCCAAATCATACTTTCACACTTTTCTTATCCTCGACAAACTAGTTAATCAATAACTCCAATCGATCTTTAACCTCATGACCTTACACTTTGGTCAATCAAATATCTTATTCATATATTTTTAATCATTGATATCTCATTTGTTACTGAAGATCCCTAAATGATCCCTAAACATAATAATTTTATAATAGCTAAAAGTTGTATCTTATGGGATTAAGACATTTTCTTTATCATTCATTCATGTAACATGTACATATTAACCACTATCTAGTTCACTTAATATTACTAATTTATATTTATAATTTTATGAATATATAATTGCATGACTATTAATTCAAAAAAAATCACTAAATTCACATTAAAAAATTTCATTCTCTGAATAAAAAAACAAAAATTATAACAATTAATAAAAAAAATTAATATATTGCAAATTCATTTGCGCATGTATATAAAAATATTAGCTTAGTAATTGGTTATAGTATATATATAGTCAATTACAATGATTGAACAGTGAACCGAACATGAGTATATATATAACAGTGACGAAGTTAATAATAATATGGTGACTATGTTTTATTCTCGTCAACTTTTTTTTTTTTTTTGTCTTTTGTTGTTGTCTTAGTAAATATGAAGGATAAATTAGTTTGTTAGTTTTAGGGTTATGAGGTTATGTACGTATAATATTTGGTTAATGTTTTTGCAAATTAATGTAAAATATGTTTTGAACTCTAGTTTAATTTAATGAAAAGTTTTATTTTGTTTATAAAATGATTTTGTTGCAAAAATTGAAGTTAAATTTTTTACTAAGTTTTTGATTGGTTAGGATGTTTGATAAAACTAAAAATTAAGATCTGAATACTGAAATTTAAGTACTAAATGACTTAAATATTTAAAAATAACAACTTAAATTATCAAATAGGAACATCTTAAATTTAAGTACTTAATATATAATAAGTTAATTTGATAATATTTAAAATTAATATCTGAACCAAGTACATTAATACTATTATACCCTTATATTGTTTATATTTATTAATAAATATAATATATTCAAACTAGATAATTAGATAAATGTAATTTATATTAAATATTAAATAAAAAACAAAATATTAATATTTCTTTCAAATTCACTCACATATTAGACAATTGATTTGCAATTTGTTCACGTAAATTAATCATAAAAGCTTGATCTGCCGGTCTCGAAGACTCCATCATTGTAGTCCATCGTTGTTGATTATTTTGAGTTATATTATCAACTTCATATTGTTCATCTTATCTGCATATTGTAGTCCAGCATATCTGAATTGTTTTGCATCAGGATGAACCTATCATAAAATAAATCAACATTTCATATATGTCAATATTTTTTTTCACTTTTAAATATGATAAACAATTAAAAATCTCATAACTCACCTTAATATATTCTTCCCACTCTTCAGAAGTCCAGCCAACGGTATTTGTAATTGGATCATATCCATTTCCAGTTTTATTAATTATTTTCTCCTAAATGCCATACTTTTTTTTCAAGTAATCCCATTGATTTTTTAACTATTTTTGACTCAATATAAGTCCTTTTTTCTCCTTAATACTATTGCTAATTATATCCCAGGAACGTTTCTTAAAAACATTTTCATTTTTATTTCCGCTCCTATCTTCTTCAATACAAGCATCTAAATATAATTTTAAAAGTTCAGGATCTTTCCAATTTGCTCTCTGCATATTATCAACCATTTTATTTGTAATAACCTATCAACAAATATGTACAATATAAGATATATTTATGATTATATTAATGAAATAAATAAATAAGCAAATAAGTATCTAATAAGAATCTAAATCAGTATTAAACAACTGAGAAATAATTGATTCCATCGACTCTTTCCTGCTTCTTGTTTAGCAATATTATAAACAATATCATAATATATTAAACAGATGACAAAGTGAAGAAAACTACAATCCGATCTAAGAAATGTGAGCATGATTCAGTTTTCAAAGATCACCTAATTCATATCTAACCCTAGAAAGCTGAATGAATTTTAATGAAAATCATCAACCAAGTCTGCCTGTCACCATTTATTCTCATAAAGACCAAATATTGCTAGGTTTTAGCATTCAATTTTATAATAAACAAGTTCAATCTCACACGAAATAAACACAAAATCTCATCAGCTTGTGCCTATGAACTCGATTCCATAGACTCTTTTCCAGATTATTAAGCAATTTTATAAACAATGTCATAAATAAATAAGCAAATAAGTATCTAATAAGAATCTAAATTAGTATTTTATTAGAAAGGTCTCTAGCTTAAAAAAAGTAGCTTAGAAAAAAGTAAAAACAACATGGTAAAACATGATCAATTTGCACTTGTACTTTATCTTAAATTGTCTAAATTCTATTAAATTGTCCAAAACAAATGAATACATATATATTCTCTTATAATCATAAAGGAGTATTGATTTCTGATCTACAAATAATATTAGTTCCAGATATTGTCTACAAATAAAGTAGGTTTAGTTCTCTTCAGATGCATTATATCAAATACCTTGCAAGCACAAAAAAATGAATCTTCAGATGCATTATATCAAACACCTTACAGGCATAAAATGAATGAATGTCCCTAAATCTATCTTCTTCAGTTCTTACTCTTTTTTTCTTAATCTATACCAACAACAATATAACTGTCTACAAATAAAGTAGGTTCAGTTCTCTTCAGATGCATTGTATCAAATACCTTGCAGGCACAAAAAAAAAATGAATCTTCATGCATTATATCAAACACCTTGCAGGCATAAAAAGAAATAAATCTCTAATTATATCTCCTTCAGTTCTTACTCTTTTCTTAATCTATACCAACAATATAACAGTTAACAAATGAATCTAACAGAAAAGTTATGTAAATTATGTAATCAAATAAGGCAGGGTTTGAAACAGAAAAAACATATAATTTCATATTATAGACATTCATATCAAGATCAATCTAATAAAGAACATCTAGAAGATTAGAGAAAGTAAAACTTACTTGATTGAGCGAAGATAAATATGATAGATCGGGAGATCGATAATCAATTAGCCCTAATATAAACGTTTCTCCCTCCGACGCTTTCCTAAGCTCAATCAAGCCCAGATCTCCCTCCGCCGCTTGCTAATCTTGTTCCTCCGCCGCTTGCTGATCTTGTTCCTGCTTAAGAGAAGATAGAGAAGAGAGAAGAAAGAGATAAACATAATGAAAGATAAACCTAATAATTCAATTTATATAGTAGGTAATTTTATTAAAATTCAAAGGATAAAGAGGTCTTTTGCATTTTTATTTTTAAAGTTCCGTGTTTAGTAATTTTTTTACTTTTAAAATAAACTTCCTATTTTAGCTTATTATTTTTAACCTGTTTTCACTGAAGTCTATAAAAATAAGTGGTTATAAAGATGTGTTATCAAACAGACTTATTTTAAATAAGTTCTTAATATATTAAATTAAGTGATAAATTAAGTAATATATTAAATTAGTATAAATAATGTTTGTTTTATAATTATTCATATTATATTATATATTACTTCCTATTTTGACATAAATGGAAATTAACTCTTTTGGTATTTCAAGTAATTCTTTTGAGGACTTAAAATAATATAATTAAGATTATTGTAAAAAATAAAGAAAAGAGAGAAATTATATTAGAATGATATTTGTCGAATTATATAAATTATGTCTATATATAGACATTACATTCCCCTTGTAAGAAAACTAATATAATAATATAAAATAATAATTACATTATCCCAATTATTATTTTATGATAATATCTTACATATATATTATTTTATATTCTAACCATTATAAAGTGCTTTCTAACTTTAGTTTGTATAAATATTAGTTTATATTATATACAGTCTAATTTTTGTTTTATTGTAAAAAAATATTATATTTTTAATCATAATTTATAAATTCATATTTGGTATTCACAGAATATCATTTGACTTAAATATCATATCTAAACAAAATATATCACACAATCTAAAAATTTTATAACCTTTAACACATCTTACACTAAAAAGTTTTTAACTGCACTTTTTATATTAAATAAAAATTAAATTACTTACTTTTAATTATTTTAATAATTTTAAAAAATAATTATAATGGTCAAGGCAAATATAACGTTACAATTTGTTTTGTGTGAATCTATTCTAAACAAACTCACTAATTAATCATTTTTTAAGTATAAATATTTGATTATGATCATAACTCATATAATTTTAATATTTTTGCTAAGTCATTATTATTTTTTAAAAAACAATTATTTGATTATATGAATAAAAATGCATAAGAAAGCTTACCGAGCACAATCATCTTAAACAAAATTTTAATGGCGTGTTTTATATTCATGTTTAGATAAATAAATAAAAATAGACAAATCCGATGAAGTATATCATTCAATGTGTTTGAAAATTTATGTAAATGAAAACTGTTTCAAGTTCAACATCTGAGACAAAGTGTGAACTTCTTCCGGAATGATCAAGCATAGTGAATTGGGAATCTATAACTGTTTTCGTCTTAGTCTATAGGTGTAAATCTCAATTGATTTGAGATTAATTTCAAATAAACTTATTTTGAATTAAGAATCTATAACTTACAGTAATTAAGGTTATTTGAAAACAACAAAGTCTTATAAATTACTCAAAAAACAATTGTCACAAAGAACTAAATTTAAGATAATCCAACAATTGGATAATCATCCACTAAAACCAGTGAAAAAAAATACAACAAAAACAAGTGTATTAATAATCACCTTAAACAATTGCCTTTCTAAACAATCTTAAACATTGAACATCGGAAACTTCCAACAAAAACCGAGTCTGAAGGTAAAACAAAACGCCTAACATTACAGACACGGGTAAAAAGGGAAAGCTTTCTAATAAGGGAATTCCCATCGCTTCATGTGACGATCGTGCTGCTTCGCATGACGATCGTGTTGTTTCGCGAGATCACACAAATCTTCCCTGAAACGGAACCGATTCAGAGCATCATCTGCAAATATCATCATCAATAAAATGAAAAACCAATATAAACAAGAAACAAGATGAACAATAAGAACAACCTCATTTAGGGTTTGAAGATGAAAATAATGGAAATAAGGACATAAATCGATACGTATGATGAACAATAAGATGAACACATGATATTAGAACGGAATCGATTTGTATGATGTGTTCGTTTAGAGTTTCGTCGTCGTCGTTGTGGCCATCGCGAGAGAGAACGTGGAATAGAGAGAGAAGAGAGAGAAAGGAAAATAACGAAATGAATTTTTTTTAACATTGATATAAAGAACATTTTCTCATTGTGTGATGAGAAGGCCCATCGCGATAGGGTATTTTTGTTAAAAATATTATAAAGTGGTCAACAACGAAATAAAAATTATGTACAGAAAGAAAAGGGCCTTTTTAGGGTCATTTCTTCAAATTTCCCAACAAGTGAGGCTCCATCGTATCATATTTAACCTTTATAATATAAAATAAAGATTACATTAAATTATAACTTTAATATTTAAAAAGGATAAGTTTAAAATATAAATCATGATAAAAAAAAATAGATAAATGATCTTTTATTGCTATGTATATTATGTTTTTTTAAATAATACATTTATAGCTTTATTTAAAACAATAAAAAATTTGTCTTCTTAGCCAAAACCAGGATAGACAATGTGTACACATATGCATATTTTTTTAAAGAATTACTTAAAAAACAATATATTATTTCTTTAAAAGAGAAGATATTAATTTAAGAATTCTTGTTTTTAATAAAAAAAAAAATTAACAATAAATATTTTTATTTAGAAAATTTTATGGATTAATTCATTTAAAAACATGAAAAATAATAAAATAAATGAGATTAAAAAAAATTGTGTTCAATTGTTATGTTTATAAAATAAAATGAGGTTAAAAATGTTATATTAAAAAAGCTTTTATTTGTTTTAGGAAAATATTATGAATAATAATAATATTATTTGTTTGTGTATAAAGTTAAATAAAAAATAATATTTATTTATTTTAAAATCTATTAAACATAAAATAGAATAAAATAAATAGGTTAATAACCAAATTTTAAAGAGTATAAATACTTATTTTTAATATTACATATGGAAGCAAATTATTTTTATACACACATAGAACATTACAAAGTCACTATATGCTTTTTATCCTATTAAAATTTCTATTTAATTTATTTAAATTAATATTTTAATAAAGTATTTGACTTAACATTTTTGATAAACTATTATTATTATTTTGGTATTATTATTATTTGGAGTTATGATTTTAATTTGTTTATTTTTATTTATTATTAGGTAGGATCAAGGCTATCAAAATCTCGAATTAACTCTTAAAATCTTACGATTTTATGATTTCACATTAGAGTAACGAATCTGATTTTAAGTAAACTCTTAAATATGTAAAATTTTACGATTTTAAATTTATGATAATAAGATTTTACGTTTTTACGAGTTTATAAGTAATTTCAATTTTACGATTCTATACGATTTTACTTTAAAAAAACAAATTTATATTTAAAAATTAAAAAATAAAGATATTAATTATTTAAATAAATAAATTAATATAATTAATTTTTTATAGTATTATTTATTATTATTATTTAAATAATTTTATATTAAAATATATCATTTTTTAAAATTAGTTAAGTATAAAATACTTAATTATATATATAAATAATAATAATATATAACTATTATTTTTTAAATCAAACTTTTTTAATTTAAAGTAAATTCTAGATTTTAGAAGTTTATAATTGTTTAATAATTTTAAGTAAATTTTCGATTTTAATATTCTTAAATAAGATTTTAATTTTAAAAGAAGTATGCTGATAAAATGATAATTGACTGTTGGGTTATATAAGAATTTTCTATATAAGGTGTCATTATGTGGGCCATATCTGACGTTTGGGCTGATTTCCTTTTTATTAATATTTTTCTGGATTTATGTAGAGACCGGCTCACTTACAAGAATAAATTAAAATAGATTAGGCCTAAGGTTATTCTTGATATTTTCATTTTATTTCTAATTTATTTATATTAATATAGAACTAATTATTATCTGAAGATCATTTGTCAATTATTCATTCAATCTTAAATTGCATGCATAATATGGAGGCCTATAAAAACCAAAAATTAGAGTTGAAGTTAGATTTTAAAAAAAATGATGAAAAAAGTATAGTGAGTCAACTTTGATACATTGTTTTGAGCATAGTATCAATTTTTTTTTTTACTTTTTATCATTTATATATTTCACATTTGTTTACGTTAGCATATTCTTACATAAAATTAATGATGTAATAATGGCTGGTTGGAGTGTTAGTGGTGTTTGATAAATATTATATATATATATATATATATATATATATATATATATATATATATATATATATATATATTAATTTATAGTAACAAATTCTTACATTATTGAAAAAAATAAATATAAAAAAAATTACTAAAGTGTATGATTATTATTAACCAAGTTTAATGTAAATTCAAATATCTTAAAACACAAAAACATATAATGTTGAAATTATAGATGAAAATATATCTGTGAATTTAAAGATGAATTTGTTGGAATAACGACTAAATGTTTTTGTTATAAAATATATAAAATTGTGGCTAGTAATAATAATAATAATAATAATAGTAATAGTAATAATAATAATAATAATAATAATAATAATAATAATAATAATAATAATAATAATAATAATAATAATAATGGATTCACACACTTGCCTACAAATTTGCTGTCCGCGTGGGCTTTCAGCATTGGGCCTCCTTTTGGGGTTGAGCCCTTGGGCTTCACCTCTGCCTCACTCGGTGCTGGGCTGGTAACAAACCCCTAAACACATGTAAAAAAGACAAAAAAAAAAAAAAAAAAAAAACCTAATGTTATATTATTTATTAACATACACTTTTGTGAAATCAACACTAATAGTCAACATTTCCAGAAACCACACATTGAATGTTTTTGTCACAATATTATATTGTTACTTCTAAATAATCTAGATTCATTATTAATTTTATATGAACGCATCTTATACATAATGTTTTAAAGAAAATAGATTACATTTAAGAAGTGTGTAAAGACAGGAAATTCAATGAGCAAATATTAACATTCAACCGGTTGAAGAAGTGGAGGCATAAAAATATAGAGGATTAAAAAACAAAAATACTTAGAAAAGCAATTAGGAAGAATAATCTCGTAAGAGAGAAAGATTTTCATTTGTTTGTTTGGGTACTGAGTTAGAATTTCTTTACCTTTCCCTTGTCAATAGAGATAGAAGAATGTGATGTGATTTTTTCTTCTTGTTCAAAATATATTTTGAAAAAAGAGAGGAAAAGACAAGGGGTCAAATTATAATAAGGAGATGAGATGTCGAGATACATTCACGGGGACATTGTGGAACTTCATAATGACTGTATCTAATTTGATCGAAGTGATTGAGCAATGCAGCTTGACGGATCATCCATTGGCCGTAGTTGTAGGCATTCCGCATGTTATAAATATTTTACTTTCTTTTTTATTTAGTTCACTAAATAATTTGTGATAAATAGAATCTTACTTAAAAAAAATGATAAAAAAATTATATTGAGCAGATGAAATTGTCATAGGAATGGAGAGAAATCATAATAATACACCACAGTTAAAGTCTTCCATTGAGACAGTCATTTGATATCATCTTTAAGGCCGCACTTGATCAATGGATTGAAAGTCGCTCAACAAATTCTTTATCCCATTCCCGCTATCATGATCTTATTTTTGATTATTTTTTTAATTATGATTACCATAGAAATCGAACCTATAATATTTTGATCTTTTGATTTATTATGTCGATTTTTTTCAGCCGACACCTAGAGTACTTAGATTTTTTTTTATAACACCAACAAAGTTACAAAGTTGTATGACTATATCCCTATATTAGTATATTTGTTAACCTATAATTTAACTAAATAAGTTATTTTACTTTTATTAAAAATAGTATAAATTTATTATATTTATTCAATAATAAAACACAAAATATAATTACTAAACTAAAAAAAATTGTAAAAATATTTTTTTTATTAGGGCACCCTAATCATTCGGGGTTGCTAGTGCTGGTGGGTTCATGCTATCATGGTCCTATTTTTATTTTAATTAAATTGGATACGATTGAATTTTAATATATGTTGATTGAATCAGTTTGTGGGTTGGGTTAGTTGAAAATCCTATAAATAATTTAACTTTTTGTATATCTTTTTATCAATTAAAACATATTTTTTATTATATATTAATATAAATTTTTTTTTTTTCTTAATAGCCCAATTTTAATTTTGAACAAATAACCCTTAAATAATGTCAAGCAAACTTCTTCATCTTCACTCCTTTCACATTAACAAAAACAAATAACACCTTCAATGTTAAAATATATTATATTATACTATTAGATTATAATATTTTGTAATATAATATTAATATATTGAATTGAAAATATATTTGATTTGATTTATCTTGTAATTTATTATTTATACAAATATAGTAATAAATTATAAGATAAATTAATTATAATATTTTCTTAATTATAGATATTAATATTATATTATTTAACCTCATATTATATATAACATATTTTATCAAGAATAATTCAATTAGCCATCCTTGATACGGTGAAGATGAAGAAACTCCATTATAATACAACAATGGAAGCTAGAGATACACAAATAAGTGAATATCTATCTCTTCTTTATATATAATCATTGAATATTCTCTTTAATTGTTTTTCTAAGATTCTTTGTTTTACAATCATATATTGAGCATTCATCTTTATTTATGGATTTTGTTTTGTTATAAGTTATCTCTAAGTTATCTCTAAAACATTATGTATTATGTGCATATAAAAATCATTAGGAATAAGGACGATTTAGGAGTAATCAATAGGGATAGAGGTACTTTTGGAAATGTTTGAATATTAATGGCGATTCCATAAAAGTCGAGAATCGTTCTCCTTTATATAAATAATACAACATTAGTAATTTTCTGATTCCACGTTTTTTGTGTTGCTAGCTAGAAGGATTGATCTCACCATAAATAAAAGAGGCTTCACATGTGCCTAATGATAATTTGATATAGAAAATTGCATAAGCATATTTGGATAATTAACATGTTCTCCATTTCAATTAGGTGAAGAACCAAAGATACTCACATCCAAGGATTTACTAGCAATGACAAATAACTTCAATAAGGAGAACTTAATTGGGAATTTTCAGTTTGGAAATCTTTATCGTGGTTTTCTTGAGAAGCAACACTTCTAGGGCTGAAAACGAGTCGAGTCGAGCTCGAGTAGAGGTCTACTCGAGCTCGAGCTCGAAAAAATTTCAACGGCTCAAACTCGAGCTCGAGCTCGATCGAGTATCAAAGTTAAAGCTCGAGCTCGAACTCGAAACAAGTACTCGAGCTCGACTCGAACTCGACTCGATTAGCTTGAATTTTACCGAGCTCGACTCGAAACATACAAAATTAAAACATATCAACTAAATAGTTTCACACTTTCAATATATCAAAAAATCACAACAAAATGAATAAACATATAGAATTATTCATTTCACCTAAAACATAAACATTCCATCAAAATCAAATAGAACACACAACATTACACATTAAAACATTCAACTTAAAACATAACCATTCTAACTAAAAATATCTAAAATCCAAAGTCCAAACATACAATATATTAAATTAGTCCAACATAAAACAACCAAACTTACTTAATCAAAACTCCAAAGTTCCCAACATTCCAAAGTCCAAACTTACTTAATCCAAACTTCCAAAGTCCAAACTAAAAAATAACACCTTATTTGGATTCCGAAAGACAAATTTCTTGATAAGTTTTATCTCTCTGAAAAAAATAATATATAGTTAAATTAATGTTCAAATAATAATATATGTTAACGTGAAATAAAAAATATTAAATCACTTACCCTCATTAGGGATTTAGGTATTATAGACTTAAATGCAGTATTACAGACATTAAATGTAGTATTAAATATAGTATTACAGTATTCATATTAGCAAGATTCTTAAATGCAGACATTAAATTGAAGATAACTCATACCAATTTCGTTCAACCTTTGATTTGGGACAGTATTATAGTATTACAGAAGTGGTCTTTAAAGATTTAGGTATTACAGAGTACAGACTTAAATGCAGTATTACAGTATTCATATTAGCAAGATTCCTAAATGCAGACATTAAATTGAAGATAACTCATACCAATTTCGTTCAACCTTTGATTTTGGACAGTATTACAGTATTACAGAAGTGGTCTTTAGGGATTTAGGTATTACAGAGTACAGACTTAAATGCAGTATTACAGTATTCATATTAGCAAGATTCCTAAATGCAGATATTAAATTGAAGAGAATCTAGTTCTTTGTTGACAGATCGGAAGTATAACATATCGAATCTATGCAAGATCGAAAAAGAATAAAGAAGAAATTGAAATGAAAATAAAAAAGGGGAAAACGATGAAAACCTTTCGGTGCTTTGCATTGAGCTCCTTGGTGACGTTTGCTTTCTCGTTTGATGAAAACCTAGTTCTTTGTTGGCGGCTGTCCGAATGAACTATGGAGGAGAAGAGGTTAGGGATTTTGGAGGAGAAAGGTTAGGGTTAGGGATTTTGGACTTTGGAGGAGAACTAGAGAAATTAAAAAGTTATGTCACAGTTATACATTATTTTTTTTAAAGGGCTTAAGCCTTAATATAGATCTACCCTCAACTAAAGAACAACTATAAATTAGAGTTAAGGTTTAAATAAAGAAAGAAAAAAATATGTGATGAATTTAAAAAATGCAACAAAAAAAACAAATTATAATTGGCAGTTGGGATATATATAGACTTTGATCAGTAATAAATTATTTTTTTCAAGTTTAACTCAAAACTCTCTTTTTAGATCCATATCTGATTATAAACATATAATATGTAGACACTTTGCAATTCCATCTAGAATCCACATAGTCAAGCTGGGCATGCATTTGTTCAGTTTGTCATAAATTTTACATGGTTCTTCATATTATTTTTACACATCATTAAAAAAAATTACTCTTTTCACTATTTTGACACATCTGTGAGAAAAAAATAAGAAGATTTAAATGAAAAAATATTAAAGGTAAACTAATAATAATAATAATAATAAATTAAGGAAAATAAAACTAGATAATTTTTTTTATCATGATTTGATTGAAGTATGTAGGTACTATTCAAGATATCAAGACTAATAAATAAAAATTATTCACTTTAAAATAAAAATCTTAATTGAGTTTGTGTTGATGAAAAGAAAAATAGCTCAAATTTTATATAATTTTTCATGTGGATAAACAAAGACTATAACATACATCATCTTTATCCATCCATATGTAGATCATATCTAATTTTTTTTTCATTATTTAATATTTTTTAATAACAAAATTAATTAATATTAATAAGTGGCTCTTACTTATTCTTTTCAATATAAATAGTTTGAAGTTGATTCTTAAAATATCATTAAACACTTCTCTAATTTTATATCTATAGAAACAAACGCTATGACAAATCTCATATTGTCAAAGATTCTTCTTCTCATAGTATTCAGTCATGCTATATACCAAAGAGCCACATTCTTTCACAAAAATATTGGTTCCAACTAAATGAAGAGAAGAATCATCAAAATAATGCTTATTTTCAGTCCTTAGACCATTATACATACTCAAAGGTTGGTACCGGCTCATTTTTTCAACAGGCACGCGGTCAGAGCCTCAGATCCATCACGATATACCACCAAAAGAGACTTAGCCGCCCAATCAAGCAAATCATGCATAGTGAAATAAGTTCACAAAATTGTATGATGGGGGTTAATTATCAATGTTATACATTATCAAATCACGTTTCATGGAATTTTATTTACATGCATAGCTTTAATGGGTAATACTAACTCATAATTTTATGGTGCAGGCATATACTCTCTAAGACATGCATATGAACTTAAATCAGAGAGATTGATTTTTTTTATTTTTTTTATTTTCAGTTTTTTATCCGGCGGTATATGTCTTAGGCCAAATGACTCATATGTTTTTTTCTAAAGCAAGATTAATCGAAGTATTGATCTTCACTAAGAGTGTCCCTTCTAGTTAAGGAGGTGGTTGCTAGAGGCTGCCCTTCGAGAAATACGACTTTAATAATACGTGAAGCAATTGAGTAATATATCACGGGCTAAAATTAGATTTGTGAAGCATTAAACTAGATCGAGAGATTCTAACTTAATAAGTCTTTTAGAAACAAGAAGAACTCAAATGTAATAACACTACAAAACTTGAGAATAATATTTTTTAATATTTTTTCTCTATTTCTTTTTTTATTTATAATAATAACAAAATTATTATGTCTTCAATATCTATAACATACTTATATAGGCAAATAATGCTTCTATTTTTTATTTTTTTTTTATATTACTATTTCAAATTTATTCTATTTTAATTATTTATCAATATATATATTTTTTTAATTCTATAATATTTATATTTTAATTGGGTAATGGGGTACCCGACGAATCGGGAATGAGGAAAAAATATATATACCATCGGGATTAGGGTCGGGTAGTAAAATGAAAATCGGGTACGAAAATAAGTACTTCACTACCGACGGGTAAAGTACTCGTGTCATCCCTAGACCTCTTCTACATGTATGTCTCTAAAGGTCGCAACAACTCTTCATCTTTCCCTTCTGCCGAATTGAATTGATTGGATGATACAGATTCAAGGTTAATAAATAGGTTATTAACAAAATTTCAAAGTATAAATATTTATTTTAATATTACATATGGAAACAAATTATATTTATACACACATAGACAATTACAAAGTCACTATATGCTTTTTATCCTATTAAAAATTTCTATTAATTAATTTAAATTAATATTTTAATCAAATACTTGACCTAACTTTTTTGATAAACTATTATTTGGAGTTTTGAATTTAATTTTGTTTATTTTTATTTATTAATATGTAGGATTTTAATTTTAAAAGAACTATAGCTGATAAAGATGATAATTGATTGTTTGGGCTATATAAGAATCTTCTGTATAAGGTCTCATTATATGGGCCATATCTGACGTAATATCTGTATTTCCTTTTTATTAATATATTTTCTGGATTTCTGTTGAGACCGGCCCACTTGCAAGAATAAATTAAAATAGATTAGGCCTAAGGTTATTCTTGATATTTCGTTTTATTTCTAATTTATTTATATTAGTATAGAAACTAATCCTATATAAACCAGAAGGTCATTTGTCAATTATACATTAAATCTTAAATTGCATGCATAATAAAAAATTATTGTTTGGGCTATATAAGAATTTTCAATATAAGGTCTCATTATGTGGGCCATATCTAATGTTTGGGCTGGATTTCCTTTTTATTAATATTTTTTCTGGATTTCTGTTGAAACCCACCCACTTACAAGAATAAATTAAAATAGAATAATTATTACATCTGAAGGTCATTTGTCAATTATTCATTCAATCTTAAATTGCATGCATAATACGAGGCCTATAAAAACCTATAAATTAGAGTTAAAGTTAGATTTTAAAAAAATGAAATAAGTTTAAAAAAAATTAAGAAAAAAAAATATAAGTTTGTAAGAATCAAACCGAAAGCTTGATTTAAATTTGTTTTTGATACACTAAACACAAGGTGACTAGACAATAAATATAATAATTATTATATTTATTTGGGATAGTTGGTAATATTTTTGTTTAAGTTTTAGTTTGTATACCCTATATAATAGACTAATTATAACATGCTAATAATTTAAAATACATTAAATATGTAAACACTTTACGGTTCCAACCCAACATACATTAGTTCACTTGTCACTAATTTACATTATAGTTCATATTATTTTGACACATTTTATATATAAAAATAATAATATTCCCTTCACTATTTTGACACATATACTTTTATAAATCATAGAATAATAATAGTATTTTAAAATGAAACTAGATGATTTTGTGACTTTTTTTTTATCATGATTTGACTCAAAAGTAATGGTGCAAGTGATATTAAGGATTAATAAAAAAATGTGAACTTTTTAAAAACATATTAAAAATCTTAGTGGGATTATTTTTAGTGATTTATAGAATTATGCATGTGGTTATAATTATTTTTTTAAACCAAATAAATAATCTATAAATTGTGAATTCATATACCATGCTTATTAAATATGGATTCACACAATCTTATCCATGTGTAAGTCTATATTTTTTTAATTTTTTTTAATAACAAGTACTATTATCAAAATAGCTTTAACTTCATCCTAAATATTTTATCAAAATCTTATGAAAAAAGTTATAAAGAACTCTCATCTTTATGGCGATGGTGATAAATGAATATATAATATTATTACTTTAAAATACATTAAATATGTAAACACTTTGCTTTTCATATAGAACCCACATCGTCAATCTAGGCATGCATAGGTTTAGTTGTATGTCATATATTTACATAGTTTTTTTTTTTTACTATTTTGACACATCATTAAAAAAATATATATTTTTTACTATTTTGACCCATTTTATATGTAAGAAAAAAATAATAATATTTAAATAATAAGATATTATAAATAACTAATAATGATAAAAAAAAATTAAGAAAAATAAAACTAGTTACTTCAGTCAAATCATGATAAAAAAATGTTCAAAATTATATAATTTTGGACATGTAAAATAATTTTGAACATTTTTTTTATCATGAAGCATATGTTAAATATATAAAAAGAAAAATACCTCATATCTTATATAATTGTTCATGTCGTTAGAATATTTTTCAAACCAAACAAGATAACTTGTGATTCACACTATATCTATTTTTTTTTTCCTTTTTAATTATTAACAAAAACTAATTAATACTAGTAGCTAGTTTTTACATTTTTTTTTTCTTTTCACTATAAATAGCTTCAACTTCATCCTTAAATCTCATCAATCTCTTCTCCCATTTTATATTTATACAGAGGCTACAACAGATCTTAGATTATTTGGATTTCTCATTCTAATGTTTGTATTCTAATGTTGTGGTATTTGATATTCATAGTAGACTTCGATCATGACACCAGAAAGAAACGCTCTCTCACAAAAATATGGTTCCAACTAACCGAATGAGAGAAGAATAAAAAAAAATAATGACGATTTTCAGTCCTTAGACATACATGCTTAAAGGTTGGTACCGAAAGAACCCGTTCCTAAGCTGGCTAAGCATCACGATATTAATCAACCCCCGAAAGGGACATAGCTGATTATTAAAGAAGCGTCAACAAAATCAATCAAATTATGTATAGTTAAATAAGTTCATACAATTGAATTATGGGTTTAATTATTCTATATATAATATTATCAAATTAAGTTTCATGAAATTTGATTTAGATAAATACCTAGCTTTATTGGTATTACTAAATCATAATTTTATGATGCATGTATATACTCTTTAACACATGCCATATGAACTTTAAAATGTTTTGTTTGAGGGTATAAATTAGGCAACTTTGCCTGATGATGAGGCACAAGGTTCTTACGCTTAGATTCTTTATTGATTTCTTGTCGTGTAGCTTGAAATCGTTTTGAGAATGGTGGTTTAGGATATTTTTTGGGTCCTTCTGCGTGTTTAGGTTGAAAATTGGAGGATAGGTAAGGATGACAATCGGACGATTCAGGGCAGGGAATATATTTATCATCCCCGCCACGTTTAGTTTCTCGAAAAATTCCCACGGAATACTGTTTATAAAATGTTTGTAAAAAATAAAAAAAATTATACAATAAAAATTATATGAATAATTTTTTATTATAATATAAAATTCATATAAGGGCCATTGTAGTGACGAACATAAATAGATTCCATTTTATTTATTTATATGGACTGCAACAATCTTATCTAAAGCTGTCAAACTCGCGAGTTAACTCGTGAACTCGTTCGAGTTTACGAGTCAACTCAAGCAAAACGAGTTATGAGTTTAAGAAACTCGGTCAGTAGTAAAATCGATCTGAAATCGCGAGTTAATACCATGAACTCGTCAAACTCGTTTAAATCGGTAACATCGACCCGATTTTTGTATTCTTAGCTCTTTTCTTCTCTTGTTGAATGCTCGTCTGTTCTTTAAAGACTACATAGTTAGATTCTTCAAGCTACAATCATTTGTCATAGTAAAAGAAGAAAATTAGAAAAATGAAGGAAGAAAAGTGAAAGTAAAAAGAGGCGACAATGGAGGAAAGAGAACAATGGAGGAGGCAACGGTGAGATAAAATATAATCGGAAAGGAAGCAATTAGGTTATCATAATAAATAATTAATATATATATATATAATAAATTATCTGGAAAGATAAAATAGTTTAATTATTAATTTTTATTTTGATGAGTAGTTTATAATTGATATATTTTTATAATGTAGGTATTTAGTTTTTATATTTTAATTTTCATAATAAATATTATAAATGATTATGATATTTTATATTATAATAATTTAACAACAAATATTTTAAATACAATAATTATGATACATAAATTTTATTTATTTATAATAATAGTTTGTTAATATATTGATTAATTTTTAATAATAATCAATTATTTATCTATATTTAGATGAATTAATTTTATTTTAAATCAATTATTTGCTTTTATGTAAACTCTTACGGTTTTACGCAAACTCTCAATTTTACGAGTTTACTTATACAAAACGATTTTACGTAAACTCTCGATTTTAACAGCCCAAAAGAGTATACTTTTTTTTAAAAAAATGTCGATTTAGGCTGACGTGATACATCTTCGTAATGAAAATTAAGTGAAAATATAAGTTGGATTTTCGTTCATTCGCTTTATAGATCCACAGTAAGGCCCAAGAATACATCTTTACTCTTAGTAATAACATAAGTGTCTCATTACCCGTCTGAGAAGTCGTCTGTCTCAGGACCTCATACTTATGATATGTATCATATCGTATCATGACACCTTATCCCTAGGGCTTAAGCCCACCCCTAAAAAAATCCTCCTTAATCTTTAATATTTTTAAACTATATAAATATAATAAAATAAAATAAACAAATATAACATTTCCAAATATATTAACAATATATACCTTAATCTTTTCGTAGATCTTAAATCTTTCCTAGTTTTAACATATCTTAGATTTTATTTTACTAATTCTCTATTCTCTAATTATTTTCCTCAAAATTCTCATATTTATTTTTCTAATTCCAGAATAGGTAAAATGTCTTTCTCTTTAATTGTATTCTTTTAATTCTTTTCATAATTTTCATTTTCTTATTTGGTATAATCATTAATTTAATTATGTATATGATATTTATAATTGATTTTAAAAAAAAAGCCTAATGTTATATTATTTATTAACATACACTTCCAAAAACCACATGTACATTGAAAGTTTTTGTCACACTATTGGTTACTTCTAAATTGTCTAGATTCGCCTATACATAATGTTTTAAAGAATATATATATTACAATTAAGAAGTTTGTATAAGATAAGAAATTCAATGAGCAAATATTAACGTTCAACAAACAGAAGAAGAGGCATAAAAATATAGAGGATTAAAAAAATGCTTAGAAAAGTAATTAGGAAGAATAATATATCATAAGAGAGAAAGATGCTCATTGTTTGTTTGGGTATTGAGTTGGAATTTCTTCACCTTTCCCTTGTCAATAGGGATAGAAGAATGTGATGTGGTTATTTCTTCTTGTTCAAAATATATTTTGAAAAAAGAGAGGAAAACACTAGGGGTCAAATTATAACAAGGGAATGAGATGTCGAGATACATTCACGAGACATTGTGGAACTTCATCATGACTGTATCCAATTTGATCGAACTGGTTGAGCAATGCAGCTTGGCGGATCATCCATCGGTCGTAGTGGTAGGCATTCCGCATGTTATAAATGTTAGGTGACTGACATATCCTTTTGATTATTAATGTGAACCCTATATATTTTTCTGTTAATGAGTTTGTTTAGAATAACAATAATTTACTTGTTCTTAATTAAAATGTATTTTATTATTTTCATATGGAAAGTAATATTTTATTTCTTATTTATTTTAATTAATAATTTAATTTTAATTTTTACTCATATATAAGAGAAATGAAATACTTTTATACTTTTAAATAATTTATACATTCTTAAATAAAAAGTTTTAAGACACGATGAAATATTTATTATTATATTTTTAACATTATAATACAAAACGTGCAACTCAATACTAGTTTAAATTAATATTTTTATTGAAATTGTATAATATATGTATTAACCGATTTATGAGAAATTGATGGTGGAAACTGTTTAGATAATGAAATCGGGAATAATTTTTTCTCATATCAAATAATAATAATAATAATATTAATAAATTCACACATTTGCCTATAGATCTGCTGTCCGCGTGGGCTTTCTGCATTGGGCCTCCTTTTGAGGTTGAGTACTTGGGCTTGACCTCTGCCTCACTCGGTGCTGGGCTGGTGGTAAACCCCAAAGACAAACAAAAACCTAATGTTAAATTATTTATTAACCTACACTTTTGTGAAATCAACCCTAATAGTCAACATTTCAAAAAAAAGACGAGGGGTCAAATTATAATAAGGGGATGAGATGGAGGACTGCTCGGTAAAGAATAAAATATAAGAGGTTAAATACTGTGTCGTTTTGGACATCGTTTCAGCCATAGATTTCACATTGAGCTTGCTTTGGAAGATTGAATCGGCCTCTTCTACTACTTGTATCTCTCTCTAAAGGTCTCATCTTTTTATCTCTCTTTCTCGTATCCCCCAATCGATCTAATGACGTTGTTGAATACAAAGATCGGTGGATGATGCAGATTCAAGGGCTCATTTTTCTCTCTTCACGAAGATCGGTGGATGATGATGCAGATTCCCCCAATCGATCTAATGACAACGTTGATGAATATGAAGATCGGTGGATGATGATGCAGATTCAAGGACTCAGCTTTCTCTCGCATCCCCAATCAATCGATCTAATGACAGACGTTGATGAATATGAAGATCGGTGGATGATGATGCAGATTCAAGGGCTCAGCTTTCTCTCTCACGAAGATCCGGTGGATGATGCAGATTCAAGGGCTCGGCTTTATCTCTCTCAGTATCCCCAATCGGTCTAAAAAGATGTTGATGATGAATACAAAGATGGGTGGTGATGACTCCGAGTTCCTACAACTTCTTTCAACCATATCTATGTGCAGAGTAAGTTCTTTAAGTTTTGTTTGTACCTAACATGATGATGAGTTCAAATATTTCTCAATCATTTTTCAGATGCAATACCTTCTTTCCTGCTGCCTGCCTGACCAAACCAAAAATTCATTGAATTGATGATTAAAGGAAAAAAAAAAAATGTATGTACCCAACCCAACCTAACCTAAACATGAACCATACAAACGTGGAACTAATTAAAGGTCTCTCTTACATGGAAAATACAACACTTATAATAATATCTGAATAGAAAACACGATAAATAGATCTCAAGGAAAGTTTGTTTCTCATTATTCATTCAGATGTTTGCTCCATTCCTTTTTTTTCACACAAATCTTGAGTTTTCAGAATGTTTACAAGTTAAAGTTCCTTCAAAAACAGTTTGTTAAAAATCATCTGAGTTGGGTCTAACTTCATTCGATATACACGATAAGGCAATTTGGATCATATCCATTGGAACCCTAAATTTAATTTTCCATTGGAACCATGAGAAAATTAGGAACCCTTCACATTTTCTTCACCAATTTAGTCTACTTTATACTTTTTGCCTCCTTTAACAATCCACTCCCTCTTTGCACAACCCTCAAAAGCTAAAATTTCTGTATTCGTCAGTGTGTCTACTACAAAGTCATAAGAACAAAAGAAATGCTGATCCAATTGCCTATTAACATAAAGACTTTCACTTTTTTTTGCTAGTTGCTCCAATCACAATGACATGTTATTTAATGGCCAAAATCTGATCACACTTAGTGTTGGTGATGATAAGAGTCATTATTTGAATGGATTAATTTTATACATTAAGAGCAGCAGCAGGTATGTGTACTGTATAATTTAGTTATTCAGACCATAATATCTAGCTACTCATTTTGAATCTTAATTTTATTACCTCATCTATGGTTGGCCTGCTGTTTCCAAAGAATTTAGTACATTTCATAGCTAGGCTTGAAATCTTTTTTGCATCTGTCTGCCCATATAACAAAATAGGTTT
The DNA here is from genome assembly GCF_907164915.1 of Impatiens glandulifera. NCBI lineage: Eukaryota > Viridiplantae > Streptophyta > Magnoliopsida > Ericales > Balsaminaceae > Impatiens > Impatiens glandulifera. Next base: position 45,878,421 of record NC_061866.1, on the reverse strand, counting down.
AAGATATGTTTTACTCTCCCTTTGCTCACTATTTGTCTCCTTATTTGAGAATGTTTTTGTATTTGATATAAATGCTTGAAAAACAGGTTTTATAAATCCCTCAACCCTATGTGATAGAAATTCATGATATCCTCCTGTAACTTTTGAGTACTCTAGGTTCGGTATGAAGACTTCTATAGCTAGACTTCTATAGCAGGTTTTATAAATCCCACTTCATTTACAATTCATCCAGTAATTTTATTACCTCATCTATGGCTGGCCTGCTGTCTCACTGCAACCCAGTGTAGAGTGACCCATATAACAAAATAGGTTTAAGATATGTTTTACTCTCCCCTGCTCACTATTTGTCTCCTTATTTGAGAATGTTTTTATATTTCATAGAAATGCTTGAAAAACAGGTTTTATAGATCCCTCAACCCTATGTGATAGAAATTCATGATATCCTCCTGTAACTTTTGAGTACTCTAGGTTCAGTATGAAGACTTCTATAGCTAGACTTCTAAATCAGGTTTTATAAATCCCACATCATTTACAGTTCATCCAGTAATTTTATTACCTCATCTATGGTTGCCCTGCGGTTTTCACTGAATTCAGTACATTTCATAGCTAGGCTTGAAATCTTTTTTGCACTTGTCTTACTGCAACCCTGTGCAGTCCATTCTTTATCGACCAAGCTTTTTCCTCCTTCGTTGCTTTTTCCTCCTTTGTTCTTTGCATCCCTTGTTATATGCTGATTTTTATCAAATGTTGCTTTGACTGGTGTCGTTCCAATGTCCTCTTCTGTTTTCTTCATTATGACTTGGAGAATTAGTACCCCCAAACTATAGACGTCGGAGTTGTGATGTGCCACACCTATAGAATTTTCAAAAGTATGTTAAAAATCTAATTAATTATCACGTTTTGAATATGATTAAGATTTCACTTACCATTTCTGAACTCTGGAGGACAGTAACCCTCTGTGAGGATTGTTATTTTCTCTCCAATCGTGTTGGCTCCTCCTAAATCAATTATTTTCACCTCGTCCCTCTAAAAGTTAATAACACGTTAGTTTTTTTTTTTATCAAATACAAGTTAAAAAAGCATTACCATGTTAAACATCATGTTTTGAAACTTTAAGTCGCCAATCACAAATCCTGCATCATTAATGCCTTTTATTCCTTGGGCAATCTCTTTAAACATTTGAACACATGTCGTCCACGGTTGTGTGTATATTTCTGTATAAAGAACGGAAATTATTATTCTAGATATTATTTAATACAAAAAATGTAATTTTCTGTTCTATATTTTATTTACCTCCCAATTTCTCGTGAACGTTCGATGCAAGTAACTCAATAAGTAAAGAGTTTTCTTCTTTACCCTCGCTGTAACCGTAAATTTTTACAACATTTTTGTGTTGTATCATAGACAAGATATTCCTTTCGACCTGAATGAATTAATAAATTACTTTTGAATATTCTTGGTTTAAAGATGAGTAATTCTAATTGCAAATATATTAATAGATTAACTAAATTTACCTCCCATTGTGGTTTATCTCTATCCTGGTATACCTTCATTGCGTAATCCTCATACTGATATTCCACCTGATATACCTTTCCAAAATTTCCTTCACCAAGTAATATGCCCTCAGCTTTGCAGATTTGAAACTCTTCCTCTGTTAGCTTTATTAGTCCCTTTAAACTTTTCTCAATTTTTTTCTCTAGAGAGGTTGATTCACCATCTTCATTGTTCCTTCTAGGTGGCCTTCTAGTTGATGGATTGTTCCTTCTAGGTGGCCTTCTAGGTGGCATCTGTTAAAAAAAAAAAATCTCTTCACAAAAAACTGTCTGCTTGTCATGCTTTACAGAATTTTCTAGCAATCAATCTTAATACAGTCAACAATTATACAGAATCTTAGAGATTTGTATAACAACAATCAAATCAATCAACATATGACCGTACCAGAACTCGTAGATCAATGAACAGTCACCTACATTCAAACAATCAATTTAGTCAATAGTCAAATTAACATATGAAAGCAATCAACATATGAAGATCAATGAACAGTCACCTACATTCAAACAATCAATTTAGTCAATAGTCAAATTAACATATGAAAGCAATCAACATATGAGCGTACCAGACAGATGCGCGACAGAATGAAGAACATAAACCCTATGAGTCGTACCAGACAGATGCGAAAGAATGAAGAACATAAACCTTATGTGTGTTTTATGAGGAAAAAACAGACAGAATGTATACATGTTTTATCAAAATATTATATATTTTTGTAAAAATCTATAAAAATCTCAAAGTACCTCAGATGATTTTAAATCTTTTTTATATATAAATTTTAAATTAGTGAATAAAATAATTTTAAAAAATAGTTGTTAAATTAAATTATTTGATTATACATAAATTTATTATTTTTTGAAAAAAAATCCATATATATAAAAAATGATTTGAAAATCGTTTGAGCGCAACGACAAATACGTAACATTAATAGAAAAACAAATAAGTAAATAAAAACGTTAGTCAATCGCTCGTAAGTTATCGAGAACAACGAATAACTCCTTAATGAATTCTAAGGCCTTTTCATAATGAATCTCAAATGACATGATAATAATAATATTATGAAAGTTTGACGATTTTTCTCCGACCAGATAATTTACCAAAAAATAATTGGAATGATAACCCAATTATTTAGGCATGTTATATTAGCCGCATTAATCCAAATTTCCCCAAAACTCTGAAATCATCAAATAAATTTCAGATACTAGTCACCAAAATTCAAAATTAAGTGAGTTACGAGCTCAAGATTAATATATATACTTAGCCTGGGTTAAACTCAGCTTAGCTTTATATGACTTTGGATTTGAAATTTGTTTTTTTATATTATATATAAATTATTATCGTTTATATATATAATGTGGATTGGTTAAAACAGTTTAGGCCTTTCAGAAATCGACCTGTTTGGATTCAAATAGTGCAAGTGGGCCTCTCGTCCAACTACTACACTATTCTATGTCCAAATCGTGTGCCCCGCAAAATAAGTGGTTTAAATATGGTATAAGGTCTCATTCTGTGAGCCATATCTCACGTTTGGGCTGGACTTCATTTTTGTTAATATTAATTTTTTTTCGGCCTCCTATAAGAATAAATTAAAATAAATTTGGCCTAAGGGTATTTTTGATATTTCATTTTTATTTTTGATTGATATATATTAATGAGAAATTATTAGGAGAGAGAACTTGAGCGAGGGAAATACGACTTTCATAATACGCGAAGCAGCTGAGCGATAGCTCTTTTCTCGCTATATTCTTGCGATAGCGAAGTCATGGTTCATACTCTAAGAGGAGAATAGATGCTCAGGTTCGGATCAAAGATCTTCCCGAGACGGCTCAAGCGCCTTTTGCTATGATAGGGAGGTATACTTCTTACCAACCAAATCTCGACTCTGAATAATCTTTCGTAAACCCTTCAGACCCTTAGGACCCTACTCAATTGAGTCGTTTATACACTTAAATTTATAGATGTTGAGCTTTAGCTAGAACATTTTTTTAATTACATACATAGAAGAGATAATATTATAATAGATAAGTAATAGATAAAATTAAGAAAATATTAGAGTAAATAAGTAATATATTATATTATTATTTATTAAGAATATATTTTCCATATATTGTTTCAATTAGAAGAATATAAATTTAGAATATATTTTCCATATATTGTTTCAATTAGAAGAATATAAATTTATACTAGTTAAGGTAATTAAATATTAGAAGATTTATATAATTCTAATAAAATTAAAAGTTACAAAATTTGCTCTTAATTGTAGAATTTTGATACACTTTTCTTAAAATGAAGGGGATGGACATTCTAATGAAGTAAGTTTAATATATAGGCTAAATATGCTAATTTTTACCTAAATAGTTTTAGCCTAATATTTTGAGAATCTTGCGTATAGGTGGGAAAAACTGTTGCTAATTACATTTTGCCATTCTTACTATCTTCTGACGAAGGTTATATAACATGTTTCTAATAGTTAGTATTTTGATTTTCATGTATATGAAATACGGGTATGTTTAGGATGCAGTCCAAGTGTTTGGCTCTTTGAGAATGGATTACTTTGAGAATTCCAACAATTTGTTTAATCGATACAAATTGTGATCCCGATCTTGCAGATATTTTGATTCCAGCAAACGATGACGCTATAGCTTCAATACGATCTGATCATATTCCAAAATAAAAATATGGAAACTGATGACTAATCTAAGATAAAAATATTCGGAGAATTCTTCTGACAAGAAAAATGTAATTGTCAGCAAAGTTGTTTTTTTTTTAATTCAAAAAAACTTTTTACTATACATAAGTCATCGATTAGATGAAAAGGGGATGAAATTCCCGTTTTTCTAATAAATGGTTCAAATTGTTTTATCAACATAAGTGTTCTATATCAAAAAAAAATATTTATTTTGAAACCATCTCTGTATTAACCTAGTGGTCAAAAGCGGGCCTCTTATATCGAAGAACTTTTTTTGTCTTGATGTCTATTCAATACTAAACAAATCCGAACTAATTGAATACTTATATCAGAAATTCCCCAAATTGGTTTTTCTTTTATTATACATAATAATTAACCCATTTTTTTTTACTTGATGCTGAGAAATCCGCGAGTCTAGAAATTTATTTTCGACAATTAAACCTTCTCAAACTGTTCCTTTTTAAGAACCAAAAATATTTGGGCCAAAACAACATATTCTAAGAAGAATAAAAGTCCTTAAACGCGTAATGGATCTTGAAGTACTATTTCTGCATCTCCCAGACTTGATCTAATTTGATAGACTCCTCTGAAACAAGAAGTTCTATCAACCACTTGACGCCCATCTGATTATATGCTGGAGAGGAATTTGGTAGCTTGGGAGTCTATGATTGTTGTTTACGCGATAAATGGTTAATTAACCTTTATTGTTTTATTTTTTAATTTTAAATTTTAACTTAAATATAATTGTTAATCATTTTTAATAATAAATATTTTATTTAAATTTAAAAGTATAATATATTTTGAATTATGTATGGACTAGTGAGGCTCCATCATATCATATTTAACCTTTATAATATAAAATAAAGTTTAGATTAAAATATAACTTTAATATTAAAAAAGAATAAGTTTAAAACACAAATCATGATAAAAAAAAACTCATTGAAGTATAAATGACGAATAAATATATTAATATAAATAAGAGGGGATGTATTCACTAACGGCTCAACTTAAATCTTGAATTGCATTCATCTTATTGCTTACACTTTAAATGTTATAGGGTTTATTTATTTCATTTACTAAAGATCAAGGGCATTTTATTTAATATGTTTATTTTTTATATAGGAAAAAAAAAGCTCACTTTTATTTATATATATATATATATATATATATATATATTTATATATATATTTATACAATTAGTTTATTTAAACATATTTACTAATAAAATATCATTTAAATATACTTATTATTAAAATTTGATTTAACATCTTTTAGTAAATTATAGTTAATTTTTATTTTTAATTTTTTAATTTATATATATATATATATAAATTAAATATTAATATATTTTCTTTCCTTTTCTTTTTCATTATTAAATAAATTATTTATTTTTTTCTTTTTTATAAATTTTTTATTATTTTTATATGAGTATTTATTATTAATTATTTTAATTTTATTATATATATATGACCATTTATTATTAATTATTTTAACTTTAAATATTTTCTTCTTTTTTATATATATATATATTTTTTTATATTAACTCTTATTATTAATTATTTTAAAATTATTTGGTCTAAATAATTAGATATAAATAACTTATCCTTTCAACAATAAAAATCTTCAATACAAAAATAAATTAATTAATAATTAAGAATGAGATAAAAATAGCAACTCATTCATCAAACAACTAAAAGGTAATAATCAAATATTTGACAAAATAATTTTCTTTACTAATATAAGTCATAAATTAAAAATTAAATAAAAAATTATTAATTTCATTTTTATTTACATTAAATTAAATAAGAAAGAAATTCTTAAAAATAATTTAAAGTAAAACATAAAAAAAATAAGTTGTTAAACTTTTTCCAATGACAGTTTAAGAATTATAAGAAATAAAAACTGCTAAAAAAAAAAGGAAGATAGAATTAAAAAAGATAAACTAATATATAAATAATAAAAATTTAAGATTGAAATAAATTTAATTTGTTTAATTAATAAAAAGAAAGGAGAGAAAAAATATATTAATATTTAATTATAAATATATAAATTAAAAAATAAAAAATAATCATAGTTTACTGAAAAGACTAAGTTAACTAATTTTTTATAATATTTATATTTAAATAATATTTTATTAATATATACGTTCTAAGTTAGCTATTTATACAAATACTTAAATAAATGAGCTTTTTTGGTTTTATATATACAAAATTACAAGCTTCTTTTTGTTTCTTGTTGTTTTTTCAGATATTTTTATATTATTTGAAATTTTAGTTATATAACGATTAGTCATATATATTTTATTGTCTAAAGTTGCTACTTTAACTCTATATCATATAATTGGTCAGTCAATAAAGTAAATAAAATATTCATAATTGTTGTTTTATTTCGTTTAGTTCTAAATAAATAAATAATTCAAGTTATCATTTTTAGTTTTTCTCATAAACTTTTCATTCTTATTTCGTTTTTATTATAAATTATAAATTTTTTATTTACTTACAAACAAACAAAAATTAAGACCACCTATGATTATTTTAGACTAGTTTAGTCTAGTTAAGTTTAGTTGGTTACAAGAGAGTGTGAGAATTTTTTTAGCGCAATTTATTATTTTTCAAAATGATTTCAGCCAAAAATAAAAATAAAAATATTTAAACTGTATAATAATATTATCTTATTAAGTTACTTGTATTAGTAAGTATATATTTTTATTATAGTTAATATTATATTGTTAGAATTTTTAATTTTTTTTTTATTAAATAGATAAATGATCTTTTATTGATATGTATATAATGTTTTTTTTTAAATAATACATTTATAGCTTTATTTAAAACAATATAAAATAACTGTCTTCTTAGCCAAAATCAGGCCTAGACAATGTGTACATATATGCATTTTTTTTTAAGAATTCCTTAAAAATATAATATATTATTTCTTTAAAAGAGAAGATATTAATTTAAGAACTCTTATTTCTAATAAAAAAAATTAAAAATAAATATTTTATTTAGAAAATTTTATGGATTAATTCATTTAAAAACATGAAAAAGAAGAAAATAAATAAGATTAAAAAATAAATTGTGTTCAATTGTTATGTTTATAAAATAAAATGATGTTTAAAATGTTATATTAAAAAAGCTTTTATTTGTTTTAGAAAAAATATTATGAATAACAATAAAATTATTTGTTTGTTTGTGTATAAAGTTAAATAAAAAATAATGTTTATTTATTTAAAAATCTATTAAATATAAAATAAAATAAACAGGTTAATAACCAAATTTTAAAGAGTATAAATATTTATTTTTAATATTACATATGCAAACAAATTATTTTTATAGACACAGAGACAATTACAAAGTCACTATATGCTTTTTATCCTATTAAAAATTTCTATTAATTTATTTAAATTAATATTTTAATAAAATACTTGATCTTACTTTTTTGATAAGAGGAGTGATAGAGAGAGGGAATTTGGTGAAGGAATGACTTGACATCACCTTTAGGGATGACAATGGGGTTGTTCGGTTCGGTGAATGACAATACCATCCCGCCCCGAATTTACCCACCCCGCCCCGATTCCCAACTTGGTTTTTAAATATAAACCATCCCCGCCCCGATCGGGTATGGGGTTTCCCCGCGGTGCACCGAAACCGAATAACAATTTGAATTTAAAATATAAATAATAAAATAAAATAAAATAATTCATATATTTAGAGTTGTAAATTATCAAAATATTAAATACCAAACAAAAACAACATTCAATAATAATAATTTTAAAGTATTAAATACCAAAACAAATAAACTTCCAATAATAATAATGTTTCAAAATATAACAAAAACTCTAATTGGACTAAATCTCCATTCTTCATCTTCATTCTTCAATGGTTAGGAATCGGCCGGCCTGAGTTTGAACATCATCATCACTTCTCCAAACTTTTGCAATAAATCCAATTCTTATTAATAAAAATATATATTAATAAATAAAATAAAGTATAAAAATTTAAATAAACTCACATTTCTCAAACTATACTAAATAAAAACATTTCAGCTTATTTAAAAAACAATAAATTACTAATTTTTTTAAAAGAAAATAACATGTAAACCATTTTTTATTTAAAGAACAATAAAAGTGTAAATAAACTAATGAAGTATCATACTTCTCAAACTATACTAAATAAAATAATTTTACCTTTTTTAAAAATATTAGATTACTAACATACTTTTTTCTCAAACTATTAAATAAACTAATGAAGAATCATATTATACATGAATATAATAGCAAAAGAAAATTATCGGACACAAATATTATACAAATTAAATAATAGCGATCTAAACTAATTGTTTATAATGAAAATAAAATAACTAACTCACCTGAAATCGAAAATATCGTCGTCAAGTCGAGAGAAAATGTAACAAAGATTGTGAAAGACAAAGACGAATATAGAAAACACCCTATAAAAAAGACGTGATGCCATTTTGTTTATATTAATTAGTAAAAAACAGTAAAAATAATATTAGCAAAGAGTTCAACTAACCTTCAAATTGAAAACACTTTTAAGATTCAAGACTTTTAAGATTCAAGAGAGAATCATGGATCATGTATGTAGAATAAAGAAGATGTAACTAAAATTAAAATAAATTCTAGAGAGAGAAATAGTAATGAAGATTGAGGAAGAGGAGAGGAAGATGAAGAGATAAAAAATAAAAGATATTTAGAGATATCTTGTATTAAAGAGCGTCTAGAGGGATGGAAGATAAAAAAGTTTTCAATGAAAAAGAGAAAATTAATGATGTCATTCATTAATTAATATATTTTTATTAAATAAATATAATTATATTGTATCGGTTCAGGAATCGGTTCGGTGCATGTAAATACCATCCCCGCCCCGAACCCCGGTCAACATATTTCGGGTTTTCCCCGATCCGCCCCGATCCCCAGTCAAAGCGGGGAAAAACCATACCAATCGGTTCGGTTCGGCTCGGTTTTAGCGGGGCGGTTTCAAATTGCCACCCCTAATCACCTTCATTGGTTGGAAAATGTAAAAGTAGAGGAAAGAGAGAAAAAAGTGAAATTATTTAATTTTTTCAGCGAATAAGATTATGCCAAGTCATTCCTTCACAAAATTCCTCAACCTAATCATTTCTCTTCTCATAAACTGTTATTTAGAGTTTTGAATTTTAATCTGTTCATTTTTATTTATTATTATGTATGATTTTAATTTTAAAAGAGCTATACTGATAAAGATGATAATTGATTGTCTGGGCTATATAAGAATTTTCAATATAAGGTCTCATTATGTGGGCCATATCTGACTTTTGGGCTGTATTTCCATTTTATTAATATATTTTTTATAGATTTCTGTTGAGACCGGCCCACTTACAAGAATAAATTAAAATAGATTAGGCCTAAGATTATTCTTGATATTTCATTTTATTTCTAATTTATTTATATTAATATAGAACTAATTATTACATTTGAAGGTCATTTGTCAATTATTCATTCAATCTTAAATTGCATGCATAATACGAGTCCTATAAAAACCTATAAATTAGAGTTAAAGTTAGATTTTAAAAAAATGAAATAAGTTTTAAAAAAAAATTAAGAAAAAAAAATATAAGTTGGTAAGAATCAAACCGAAAACTTGATTTAAATTTGTTTTTGTTACACTAAACACAAGGTGACTAGACAATAAATATAATAAATATTATATTTATTTGGGATATAGTTGGTAATATTTTTGTTTAAGTTTTAGTTTGTATACCCATATATAATAGACTAATTATAACATGCTGACAATTTAAAATACATTAAATATGTAAACACTTTACGGTTCCAACTCAAACATATATTAGTTCACTTGTCATGATTTTGACACATATACTTTTATAAATCATAGAAAAATAATAATATTTTAAAATTAAACTAGATGATTTATAATATTTTAAAATGAAACTAGATGATTTTGTGACTTTTTTTTTATCATGATTTGACTCAAAAGTAATGGTGCAAATGATATTGAGGATTAATAAAAAAAATGTGAACTTTTTAAAAACATATAAAAATCTTAGTGGGATTATTTTTAGTGATTTATAGACTTATGCGTGTGGTTATAATTATTTTTTTAAACCAAATAAATAATCTATAAATTGTGAATTCATATACCATGCTTATTAAATATGGATTCACACAATCTTATCCATGTGTAAGTCTATATTTTTTTAATTTTTTTTAATAACAAGTACTATTATCAAAATAGCTTTAACTTCATCCTAAATATTTTATCAAAATCTTATGAAAAAAGTTATAAAGAACTCTCATCTTTATGGCGATGGTGATAAATGAATATATAATATTATTACTTTAAAATACATTAAATATGTAAACTCTTTGCTTTTCATATAGAACCCACATTGTCAATCTAGGCATGCATAGGTTTAGTTGTATGTCATATATTTATATTTATATATATATATATTTACTATTTTGACCCATCATTAAAAATTATAATTAAAAAAAATATATTTTTTACTATTTTGACCCATATTTATATGCGAGAAAAAATAATAATATTTAAATAATAAGATATTATAAATAACTAATAATGATAAAAAAATTTAAGAAAAATAAAACTAATTACTTCAGTCAAATCATGATAAAAATTTCAAAATTATATAATTTTGGACATGATAAATAATTTTGAACATTTTTTTATCATGATTTGACTGAAGTATATAATTGTTAATTGAGATATATCAGAATTAGTAGAAAAATATGTTCACTTTTTAAAAATAAAATAAAATCTTAATAAGATTTATGTTAAATATATAAAAAGAAAAATACCTCATATCTTATATAATATAATTGTTCATGTCGTTAGAATATATTTCAAACCAAACAAGATAACTGTGTTTTACACAATCTTATCCATCCATTTGAAGACTATATCTACTTATGGTACATGCATATACTCTTAAGACAGACATGGCATATGAACTTTTTTATTGGAGAGAAAATAAATAAATAAATAATTAATTGCTGAATCTCAATTTGAAAATATTGATTATATGTAAACTTGTAATATCTTATAATCAACAATTTCAGGGTGATACAATTCAATTTATAGATTTTGCTCTTTAAATTTTTATTTATTTTTCAACTAAACTTTATAATTGAGACAAAGAGATAATATTATAATAGATAAGAAATATTAAAGAAGATTAGATTAATATTTATTGAAAATATATTTTCTACATATTATATGAGTTGAATAAAATATATTTTCTATACATATTATTTGAATTTATACAAAATAAAGGTAACTAAGAATAAGGAATTAAAATTTATTGGGTTAGATATATGGGTTAGTTCAAAAATTTATTGATAAAGAAAAGTTACTTACAAAATTGGATATTTACAGATGTAAATATATATATATATATATATAATATAATAATGCTTAATTTTTAAAGTGTCCGGATTGTCGGGGTCGAGCTATTGTTAATTTGGATATTTGAGTCGGATTGTGGGTTGACCCGTTTTTAAATTTAAAATGGTTAAAAATAAAATTAAAAATGCTAGAGGTATGTTTCGAACTTGCAACCTAACAAAAACAAGTACAAATCTTTAACCAACTAAGCTACAAAAACTTTATATTTTAAATTTAACACCAAATTTGATAAACGCGGGACGTTTTAATATTAATATAAGTTCAACTTTTTAACTAACTAAAATATATATATAATGATGCTTAATTTTTAAAGTGTCCGGATTGCCGGGTCGAGAGTTGTGGTTAATTTGGATACTTGGGTCGGATTGTGGTATGACCGTTTTTAAATTTAAAACGGTTCAAAATAAAATTAAAAATGTTAGAGGTATGTTTTGAACTTGCAACCTAACAAAATAAATACAACTCTTTAACCAACTAGGCTACAAAGACTTTTATATTTTAAATTCAACACCAAATTTGATAAACGCGGGACGTTTTAATATTAATATAAGTTCAACTTTTTAACTAACTTATCTCTATATATATAATGATGCTTAAGTTTTAAAGTGGTTAAAAATAAAATTAAAAATGCTAGATGTATGTTTCGAACTTGCAACCTAACAAATACAAGTACAACTCTTTAACCAACTAGGCTACAAAGACTTTATATTTTAAATTCAACACCAAATTTGATAAACGCGGGGGACGTTTTAATATTAATATAAGTTCAACTTTTTAACTAACTAATTTATATAAATGCTTAATTTTTAAAGTGTCCGGATTGCCGGGTCGAGAGTTGTGGTTAATTTGTATACTTGGGTCGGATTGTGGGTTGACCCATTTTTAAATTTAAAACGGTTAAAAATAAAATTAAAAATGCTAGAGGTATGTTTCGAACTTGCAACCTAACAAAACAAGTACAACTCTTTAACCAACTAGGCTACAAAAACTTTATATTTTAAATTCAACACCAAATTTGATAAACGCGGGACGTTTTAATATTAATATAAGTTTAACTTTTTAACTAACTAATATATAATGATGTTGAGTAAATGGATATTGGGTCGGATTATGGGTTGACCAACCCATAAACTTAAAACGGTTAAAAACAAAATAAAAAATATTATCCGTAATTTTTTTTCACGATTTTTATATTATTACTCGTACAAATGCACAGACTAAATGCTAGTTGTCTTTATAATACTAGTATCTTATTATTTGGAAGGTATAATTATTGCTGAAAAATACATATCCATATCAGTTTTTCATTGCCTTATATATGCATCTAACTTCAATAATTACATTATAGACTAGAAAAATATTATATTGCTTCCCAATATCACAATTTGTCCAATATGTTTATTCATTACTTTTTTATTTTTCTTCTTTAATCTTAGAAAGTGTTGTTGAGAAAAGATATAATCTAAACACACGATAAAAGAAGATATAAAGATAAAGTGGTAAAGAATAATAAAGAACACAAGATATAACGAGGTTCGGCCAACAATGCCTACATCCTCGAGGTTTGACTTCTGCTTCTTAATATCGGCTGCCGCTCTTTTTATTCTAGAGCAATTAGGTTATAACATAACCCTTTAAATACTATAACACACTTAATGAATTAAAAGTGAACTTGAACCCTATTGGGCCTTTTTCATAGTTGGGAGCCCAAACAAAACCCAACAAACTCCTCCTCACAACTATGGGAAAGATGTTGTCAACCCGACGGTTGAACAACAAAACTTGAACTTGCTTAGTGGTAGTGCCTTAGTCATCATATCGACGCCATTATCGTCTGTATGCACCTTTTCTAAAATCAACAACTTTTCATCTAATGCATCCCGTATCCAATGATACCTCACATCCATATGTTTATATCTACAATGAAATGTTGAATTTTTCGCTAGACAAATAGCGCTTTGACTGTCATAGAGAAGCACATACCTTTCTTGCACAATATCAAGTTCAAATAATAACTTCTTAACCCAAATCAGCTCTTTACAAGCTTCCGTTGCTGCAATAAGTTCAGTCTCCGTGGTTGACAACGCAACACACTTTTGTATTCTCGATTGCCAAGAAATAGCTCCCCCTCCAAAATTAATCAAATAGCCTGAAGTGGATTTTCTTGAATCAGCATCACCTACATATCTGAGTCGGTATAACCAACTAAATTCAGATTCTCATTTTCAAGGCAAAGTCTCATACTTGATGTGCCTCTGAGATATCTCAATATCCACTTCACCGCTTCCCAATGTTCTTTTCCCGGATTTGAAAGAAACCTACTAACAGTACCAACAACATAAGCTAAATCTGGTCTCGTGCTAACCATAACATACATAAGACTCCCAACAACTGAACTATAGGGAACAATCTTCATATATTCCTTCTCATCATCATTTGAAGGACTATACTCGAAGCTCAATTTAAAATGAGCCGCTAAAGGTGTGCCGACACTTTTAGCATTCTCCATATTGAATCTTTGTAACACTTTTTCAATATATTTTTCTTGAGACAACCATAACTTTTTCATCTTTCTGTCACGACTGATTCTAATTCCAAGAATCTGCTTTGCTTGTACAAGATCCTTCATTGCAAAGGATTTCCCTAGGTCTTGTTTCAACCTATCAATTCTCGCAGCACTTTGACCAATAATAAGCATGTCATCAACATAAAGTAACAAAATAACAAAATCACCAGGAGAGAATTTTTGCACAAACACACAATAATCGAAAGTAGTCTTTTTATATCAGTGTTACTTCATAAATAACTCAAACTTCTTGTACCATTGTCGTGGAGCCTGCTTCAATCCATACAAACTCTTATTCAACTTGCAAACACAATTCTCTTTACCCTTGACCTCAAAACCATCAGGTTGATCCATATAAATCTCTTCCTCTAAATCACCGTGAAGAAAAACAGTCTTCACGTCCATCTGTTCAACTTCCAAATCCAGACTAGTTGCTAAACTCAATATAGTTCTGATTGAAGTCATCTTAACAACAAGAGAGAAAATTTAGTCAAAGTCAATTCCCTTTCTTTGACTAAACCCTTTGACAACCAAACGAGCTTTGTATCGTGGAGCTGAAGTATGATCATCTTGCTTCAGTCTGTATACCCACATGTTCTTCAAAGCTTTCTTTCCTTTTGGTAATTCTACCAACTCAAAAGTATGATTATCATGTAGAGATTGCATCTCATCTTTCATAGCATCAACCCATTTATGATTGGATTCACTATCCCTAGCTTCTTCATATGACTCTAGCTCTCCCCCATCAGTCACTAAAACATATTCATTAATAGAATATTTCGTAGAAGGTTGTCTATCTCTTGTCGATCTTCTAGATGGAATAGTAGATAATTCCTCTTGCTCGTTATTAATATTCTCCACTTGAACGTCATGTTCATCTTGAGAATCATCTTTTTGCAACTGATTTTCTGTTGAACTAGGTGAAACAAATAATTGAACTGGATCTAAATCTATCCACTCACCTTTTCCCTTCAACTCACTACTTTTAGCTTTATCAATGTTTTCAATAGTCTCATCTTCATAAAAGATGACATCACGACTTCTGATAAGCTTCTTTGCAACTGGATCGTATAATCTGTAACCAAATTCATCTTGGCCATAACCCAAGAAAATGCATTCTCGACTCTTCACATCTAGTTTTGATCTTTCATCCTTTGGAATATGAACAGAGCACCTGCATCCAAATACTCGTAAATAATAATACAAAATATTTTTACGAGTCCATACCTTATTTGGAACTTCACCGTCCAAAGCGACTGTAGGACTCAAATTAATAACATGTACTAGTGTGAGTAATGTTTCACCCCAAAACGTTTGAGATAACTTTGCTTCTGAAAACAAACATCTAATCCTCTCAACAATTGTTCTGTTCATCCTTTCTGCAAGGCCATTCAATTGAGGAGTTTTTTAGGTGTTTTTTGATGTCTGATCCCTTGTTGTCTGCAATATGCATCAAATGGACCACAATATTCACCACCATTATCACTACGAATGCACTTGATCTTCTTCCCGGTCTCTCTTTCAACAAGAGCATGGAACTCTTTGAACTTGTCTACAACTTCATCTTTAGACTTCATAACTGTTAGATAAAATTAGACCGGTTCAGATAAACCTAACTTAAATAAACTTTCCACGCAGGAATAAGGAACCGGACCGGATAAACAAAAGAACCGGCTAAAGAAAACTAGCCGGTCAAGCTACTAAACCAACCAAGAGTACTTGGAACGTGACCGCACAAAGAAAGGATCGGCCAAAGCTCAAAACCGGAATCATCAAACAACCGATCAGCCACAAGGCAAAGGAATAATCGTCCATACCGGAAGCGATCAAGTTAAGTCAAGTGGCCGACCAGTACAAGAAGACAATTCGGGTATCTGCTGAGAATGATACCAAAGAAACAGACTGAACACTTCCACATCCATACAAGTCTGAGGAAAGACTGTAGGCTGCAGAAGACAGTCCTGCCGGATCTTTCCACTTTTGGATAAGTCAGAAAGGAGATCTTCCAAGTACAGACAACTATCCAACAGACAGTGCCTACATCAAGTAAAAGACAAACCCGGCAGGTTTGTCTTACACACCGAAAAACAGACTGCCAAGTCTGAGGTCGACCATCAGGTCTGAGGAAACGACCGCATGTCTGAATCTCTGAAACACTGAATCACTGCACCTCTACTCAGCCAATCAGATTCAAGGCAGTGAAATATGACCGTTGGCATATTTCACCTATAAAAGGGGCAGTTGAAGAAGAGTAAATGCGGGACATTAGTGCGACACAGTGGACAAGTGAGAAACTCTAAGAGCATTTATTCTACAAGTGATAAGACCGTGTTGTTCTAAGAAAGCCTAAGTGTTAGAATTAAAGTGTGTTTTACAATTTCGGTGTAAATTGTAAAAGTGTTATCGAGCAGCAAATAAGTCTCGATCGGATTGTACTTGTATTCCTTAGTGAATATCCTTCTCGCGGTTTCGAGAGGAAGGGGTGACGTAGGAGTTTTAGCTCCGAACATCCATAAAATCTGTCTTGTTATTTACTGTCTGCCGGTTTCATTACTTAACCGATCCGTACCACTATAACCGACTTAACCATATCCAAGCCGAATTTCCAGACTACCGAAGCCGACCCATCAAATCTCAAAACTCCATTATACAATACCGATTCTGCCTATCATACAAGCGTGCCGCTTCAACCTGAAAGCAAACCTCTTCCGCGCTTGAACCTAGTTCAAGGGTTTGTGACAGGTTGTGTAGTATTGAAACCCCGGTGTTAATCTCTAACCGGATTAACCACCACCCTTCGAGTGAGAACCGCTAACCGGTCCAACCCCCGGTCCTCTAGCGGAGACCTAGATCCTAACAATAACATATACCCAAAGCTTTCTGGAATGATCATCAATAAACGTTATAAAATAAAGAGTACCACTAATAGTTCGTACTTTTAAAGGACCACAAACGTCTGAATGCACCAGCTCTAAGACTTTTGACTTTCTTGAAGGAAGATTATGCTTGAATGATACTCTAATTTGTTTCCCAGCAACACAATGAGAACATTTCTCCAAATCGGTCTCACTCAAACCAGAAATAGCATTTTTCTTAACCAACAAATTTAACCCCTTTTCACTAATGTGACCAAGTTTTCAGTGCCATAATTTGGAAGCATCTTTACTCTATACAACATTCACACTATCCTTGCATATCGAAGTTTGCATCAAATATAAATTAGAATATTTCTCTCCTCGAGCTATAATCAAATTACCTTTAGAAAGTTTCCATTTTCCAGAACCAAAACTACTCGTGAAACCATCATCATCAAGTTTTCCAGTTGATATCAAATTCAGCCTAATATCTGGAGCATGTCGAACATCCTTATGTAATAATTTCGACCAATTACCAGAATCCAAGCAAACGTCACCAATACTAATAACCTTACTTAAGCCGTCGTTACCCATCTTCAATACTCCAAAATCACCTGAAGTATAAGATGTAAAATAGTCTTTCCTTGGCGTAACATGCAAGGAAGCGCCGGTGTCAAACACCCAACTCGACTCATTACATACAAGGTTAATTGTATTCTCATCGTGGACAATTACGAGATCATTTGAAGTCGTTATTGACACACGATCTTCACCAACATCTTTATTTTGATTAGATCCACTCAGTTCGCGTTTCAACTTAAAACATTCTTTCTTAATGTGTCCCCTTTTACTGCAATAATAACATTCAACTGACTTGTACTTGGATTTAGACTTACTTCGACTCTTATGTCTCGCATTGTCTTTTCCACCCCTATTCATCTGTCTCCCCCTATTTTCAGTAACCAACACATTTGAATTTATCGAAGACCCTTAAGATTTTCTTCTTAATTCCTCATTCATGACGCCACCTTTGTCCATCTGTAGAGTTACTGCACCATTAGCAACATAATTACAAAGAGAAACCTTAAACGTTTCCCACGAATCGGGTAGAGTAGTCAATAACCAAAGTCCTTGAACATCATCTTCAAACTTAATTCTCATGCCTGACATCTGATCAAGAACACCCTGAAACTCATTTAAATGATCAGCCATAGAAGAACTATCATTATATCTCAAATGAATTAATTTCTAAAACAAGAATAATTTATTACTTCCAGTCTTTGAAGCATATAAATTTTCAAGTTTATTCCATAAAGTTTGTGCATTTGTCTCATGTTGGATGTGGTTGTAAACATTCTCTTCAACAAACTGACGAATAAAACCACATACCTGTTCATGCTCAAAATTTCATTCCTCATCAGATTTGACTGCAGGTTTCTCACTACCAAAAACTGGTAAGTGTGAAGTTTTAACAAATAACAGATCCTTCATCTTTCCTTTCCAAATTTGATAATTTGAGTCATTCAGTAAAATCATCCTACTTGTGTTTATCTCCATAATTCAATCATGTCCTAAACAACTAACCAAACTCTGATACCACTTGTTGGGAAAAAACGTATATTCTATCCCTACTCGATTGAAAATTTTAGGAACAGATAAAGTACAAGTAAAATCGGAAATAAATAACACAATGCACACACGAAAATTTTACGTGGAAAACCTCCTCAAATCAAGGAGTAAAAACCACGGGACTTTACGCCCAGTTCAAGCTTCACTAAAATCAGAGTTGGGAATACAATCAATGTATAGCAACCTTTAATACCGCAGAAAGATAAAATGGCATACCCAAAAAGATACAACTTTTTGGTCCCAAACAAGTCAAATAAAAACTTAAATTAGAAAGAACCTTTAAGCCCTAGAAAAACTCCGTTTGAATCTCCGACGTGAGTTTGATGAACCTACGCGGTTGTAAGCAAAAATCTGATACAAGATTTTCTCTTTCTTCCTCTCTTTTAATTTTTGACTTCTGCCTCTTAATGACCGTTGCCGCTCTTTTTATATTAGAGCAATTAAGTTATAACATAACTCTTTAAATACTATAATATCCTTAATAAATTAAAAGTGAACTTGAATCTTATTGGGCCTTTTTCATAGTTGGGAGCTCAAACAAAACCCAACAAGTGTGACATAGTAATTTTAATGTTTAGTCTAAATTCTCTAAACAGATTATGTTAAGAATATTTAAAAAAATAAATTTGAAAACTTAAATACATTAAAAAAAATATGAAATATTATTTGTCAATAACTAAAATAACATTTTTATATTATTGATATCATTTTTAAAAGTTCTCTCAGGACAACCACATTCTTTCATCTTTCATCACAATCACATAAGTTTGAGGGGGAATATTTTCAATATTGTTTCTCAGACTTAAAAACAATTGGCTTGTTGAAAAAGTATAGTGAGTCAGGTTTGATATGATTCTTTTGAGCATAGTATCATTTTTTTTATTTTGCTTTTAACATTTATATATTTCACATTTGTTTACATTAATATATTCTTACATAAAATTAATATGTAAATCATGTAATAATAGCTGGTCGGCAGTGGTGCCTCTCACATTTTTATTATAATAATCTCGCACTTCTTTTTATAAAATAATATTTGTTTTTTTATTTTATACAAACACTATTTTCTAATATATAAATATTTATAATAAACTAAAACTTTCTTTTATAAAAATTAATAAAAAAATCATATTTATAATATTCTAATTTCAAATATAATTTTATTAAAATAATAATTATTAATATTTTATACGAACAATATTTTTTAAGATATAATATTTATAATAATACATAAATTTTAGTTAATATATAAATAAGATTTATTTATATAAATTAAAATATAAAGAATTATATATAAAATAATGAAAATCATATAATATTATTATTTATTTTAAAACTACATTTATATTATAATTATATATATATATATTTTTTTTATTAATTTCAATATAATTAATAATACAAATTACTCATAAAATAAAGATTAAAATAACAATTTATATAAATATAAGGGTAAAATATTATTTTATATTTTTTAATTTTAAATTAGTTTTAAACTATTTCAACAAATAAATGTATTTATTAAATTTTATTTAGGGGCTTAGGATTGTGACACATATTTATTTTTAGTTATTTATTTTATGTAGGATATAGAAAAATGGAGATGTTCTATAAACGAATTTGTACTTCTACATCACATGACCAACCTGAACTTTCTCAATCAATTAATGAGTCTACTAATTTAGTAAGTCTAATGTTACTGATCAAATATACATGATTAGAATATAGCATATCAAAAGATGCATCATTTTGTTTTTGGTGTTATCTTTTTAAGCCTTTAAATAAAGAAAACGTAGATGATACCTTTATAGGAGATGGGTATAAAAATTGGAAAAGGGCATTAGAAAGATTCAATTGTCATATGAGAACTTCAAATTATCATAATGAAGCTAGAATTCAATTTGAATCATTTCAAGATCAAAGACATAGCGTGAGAAACGTTTTACGTGACATGGTCGTGATATAGAAATAAATTATCGCACCCGTTTAACGACAATGTTTGATGTAACATGCTTTCTATTGAGGCAAGAATTACCTTTTCGAGGACATGATGAGTCAAGTAGTTCATCAAATAAAGGTAATTTTCTTGAATTGATTGATTGGTATAGTCAACGTAACGAAGATATTTTGTCTTCTTTTGTACCGACTCATGGACAAGATTAATTTAGTAATTGTGCTTGTTAGTATTTTGTAATTGTGCTTTTTAGTATTTTTATGAAATTATCGAGTAAAATTTTATATAAAAAATGCATTTATTTGATCGCCAAAAAATGCTACATTATTATGTATTTGGCTCCCTCGAGAAAATATTTGAGTCCGCCACTGCTGGTTGGAGTGTTAGTGGTGTTTGATAAATATTATATTAATTTATAGTAACAATTTCTTACATTATTCATAAAAAAAAAAGAGTGAGATCCACTTATTTGAAAAAAATAAATATAGAAAAAACTACTTAAGTGTATGATTATTATGACTTTATCCCTATATTAATATTCAATAATGGGTTGTATGACACATTATTAATACTACTACAAACTTGTATGACTTTATCCCTATATCTGTTAATTAACCTATTATTTAACTAACTAAGCTAGGTTACTCTAATAAAAATAGTATAAATTTAATATATTTATTCAATAATAAAACACAAAATATAACTATTAAACTAAAAAAAAATATAAAAATATTTTTTTTATTAGAGCACCCCAATCATTCGGGGTTGCTAGTGCGGGTGGGTTCATGCTATCATGGTCCTATTTTTATTTTAATTAAATTGGATGCGATTGAATTTTAATATATGTTGATTGAATCAGTTTGTGGGTTGGGTTAGTTGAAAATCCTATAAATAATTTAATTTTTTATATACATTTTTATCAATTAAAATATATTTTTTATTATATATTAATATAATATATTTTTTTGCTTAATAGCCCAATTTTAATTTTGAACAAATAACCCTCAAATAATGTAAATAGGTAGCAAACTTCTTCATCTTCACTCCATTCACATTAACAACAAAAAAAAAATAACACCTTAAATGTTAAAATATATTATATTATACTATTAGATTATAATATTTTGTAATATAATATTAATATATTGAATTAAAAACATATTTGATTTGATTCATTTTATAATTTATTATTTATACAAATATAGTAATAAATTATAAGATAAATTAAATATAATATTTTCTTAATTATAGATATTAATATTATATTATTTAATCTCTCATATTATATATAACATATTTTATCAAGAATAATTCAATTAGACATCCTTGAGTATCTCTTGATACGGTGAAGATGAAGAAATTCCATTATAATACAACATTAGAAGCTAGAGATACACAAATAAGTGAATATCTATCTCTTCTTTATAATCATTAAATATTCTCTTTAATTGTTTTTCTAAGATTCTTTGTTTTACAATCATCTATTGAGCATTCATCTTTATTTATGGATTTTGTTTTTTGATTTAGACACATTTTTTTAATTGTGCTATAAGTTATCTCTAAAACATTAAGTTATGTGCATATAAAAATCATTAGGAATACGGACGATTCAGGAGTAATCATTAGAAGTACTTTTGAAAATGTTGAATGTTAATGGTTATTTCACAACAGTGAGACACCAAGAGTCGTTCTCCTTTGATATAGAAAATTGTTAAGCATATTTGGATAATTAACATGTTCTCCATTTCAATTAGGTGAAGAACCAAAGATACTCACATCCAATGATTTACTTGCAATGACAAATAACTTCAGTAAGGAGAACTTAATTGGGAATTTTCAGTTTGGAAATCTTTATCGTGGCTTTCTTGAGAATCAACACTTCACAATAAAGATATGGGATCCACCAAATTTAATATTTGGTCATCTCCAATATCATGAATGCAGACTTATGGTAATGTTTTGTTCTAAATATTCCCTCTGATTTGTATGATATTTTTTTATTGTTTTAAGAAATTTTATTGTTTTTGCAGGATGAACTCATTATGCTTCGTCATCAGAGGATTGTGAATCGATGCATTGCCAGCTTGTACGGATATTGTTGTGACAAAGAACATATTGCTGTTGTTTATAACCTGAAGACCATGGATTCACTGCATAACCTTTTATTGAAAGGTTTACTTTCTACAACAATAACAATTATAGAATATTTGACACATCTTTTTAATGTTATTAGTATTTCGATATAAAACCAACTTGAAAAATATGGTTTAGAATGGAAGAATTGGCCTATATATGTCATATAGATGAGCTTGGACAATTATTTTACTTTAATCTTATCTATGATTTGAAACTATATCTAAATATATATCTTCTGCAATATTAGAGGATTTTTCATGGCTACAAAGGATTCAAGCTGCCTTTGCATTTGCCTGCCTCCTCAAGTTCTTCCAAGCTAGACGGGGAGATCTTGACCCATTTTTGATTTGCAATTTGTCTGCAGAACATGTGATGTTGGATGAGGTCAGTTTCCTGTATTATGTTTCTATAGGTGTGATGTTTTATTTTCTTCTAAAATTTGTGTTGCCATCATAGTTAGTTTTTGTTCATTGTCACAGGAATACAACCCAACGTTGGTTGATTTCAGCATGATAACAGGTGGGATTTTTTCAAAAAAGTTAGTACATTATTCTCAACGATTTTCTCATGGATGCTTTGGTTACCGGGACACAGACTTATTACATTACTCGTCAAACCATTTAGGTATGACAATTTTGATTAAAATCACCAATCCTATTATTTATATATGTTGGTACAATTGTGGCTTAAAGATACTCTCATCAAGTACATATATGTTATTTAATTTTGTTT
This sequence comes from Impatiens glandulifera, assembly GCF_907164915.1. Classification (NCBI taxonomy): domain Eukaryota; kingdom Viridiplantae; phylum Streptophyta; class Magnoliopsida; order Ericales; family Balsaminaceae; genus Impatiens; species Impatiens glandulifera. The sequence continues at coordinate 45,854,867 of NC_061866.1, read as the reverse complement.
TTTTTACCTGAAGGTGTCGTATGTTTTTCAATTTATTTATACTTGGTTACTATTGTTCCCTCTATCCAATTTTTTCTCTAGGTGTTTGATGCCGGAAGATGGTGTATTTATTCCCTTAAATTGACATCATTGTCTTCTTATTAATATGTTTTTTTTCTTGCAGCAATGAGGACAAAAAAAAGTGATATCTTTGCATTTGGTGTTATGCTCCTAAGCCTCATAACGAAAAGATTGACCATAAGAAACGTGAATAGGGAGAATGGTACATGTTCGGATGATCCTTTTCTAGAAGATTGGGCATACGAAGAATATATGGGTGGAAAATCATTTGTCCACCCTAGTTTCCAGGAAAATCGAGGCTTCTATGTTGGAGACGGGTGCAAGCTATCAAAGTTGGCTTTGAGTTGTTCATCTCATTCTCGTGAAGATCGACCGACTATAAAGAAAGTTGTCAAGAGTTTTTTAGAACTGCAAGTTTTCAAGAAAAGTAGACAACTTGAAGATGAACCGGCTATGAATGAAGTTGTTAACAGTTTTTTCAAATTGCAAGTTTTCAAGAAAAGTAAACAACTCTTAAGTGTGGACCCTTCAGTTTCTCTTGATACGAGGGAAAGGAAGAAAGCCTTGCATGACACCGAATCAGGTAGACATCAATTATTAATTGCATAACCACTCGATTTGATTTTATATCTAAGAATTATTGATCATTGCTGGCTTAGTGCCTTGTACACTGTTCTTTATTGAGCTATATGGGCTCTCTCAAATCGCAATCTATGTGTGAATTAAATGCTTGTAAAAAGGTATAGGAAATTGATGAACAAGTTTTAATCCTCAAGACCAATGTTGTTTTTGCCCAGATTCTTTCAGTTGGAAGGTGTTCAAGGATAACCATAAATGTACTATCGAAGACTTGAAGGATTACACTAACAATTTCAGTCAAGACAACTACATTGGAAGGTTTCAGTTCGGAAAACTTTTTCGTGGAGTTAAGAGATATAGTATAAGGGATACAAGGGATACTGTATACATGATTGTGAAGATATGGGACGTTGATCAAGATAATTTACTGAGACTTGGGGTATGCTTTTATATAAAAATTTCACTCGCTAACTTGTGTTTAAAACATATTAATTTCTTAAATTTAACTGGATCAACACCAATCTTTTAGGATGAAATGTTACTTCTTAATCATGAAAAGTATGTTTGTCATCCTGCAATGCTTAGGATGTTTGGTTATTGTATTGAAGATGAACATGTTGCTATTGTATTACAATGTAAGTCTTTGTCCATGGATTCCATTAGTAATCTCCTGCCTAGAGGTATACTTCTTTTCTTGCTTATTATTTTCATTGTTTTATTTTTGAGTAAAGTAAAATGAGACATTTTGTCCATCATCAAGAACATATAAAGTATATTAACTTAATATTTTTTTTTCATTGCTAGATGATTTTACATGGCTAGATAGGATTAAAGCTGGACGTGGAGTGGCTTCCCTCCTCAACTTTCTACATGATGCATCGTATCACATGGATCCTTTCATTATACGTAATCTGAATACAGCTCATATAATGTTAGACGAGGTTAGTTTTGATCATTTAATTATATGTATATTTTAAATTGTCTTTCACATCTCTGAAAAAAACACTCTCAAGTAGTATATGACAATTATTTTGATAATTTAAATATAGAAATACAATCCAATGTTGGTTGATTTTGGCTTAATAACGGGTGGGATTTTTCCAAATCGGCAAATAGATATGGTTAGAGCATGTTTGGGATGTCAAGATGAAGTGAAATTAGCCATTGACAAAAGTGGTAAGCTATTTTGTTTTTGTAAAGGTTTTTCCGAAATGATTTTCTCTCATAATTATGATGACATTATATGATGTGTTGTTTTTTTTTCTTTTAGGGAAATATTAAATTTATTAATTAACTAAGATATTGACTAATTGACTATAGGTAGTTGGACTACAAAGAGCGACGTGTATTCTTTTGGAGTATTTCTTTTACGTTTGATATCTGAATGTAATATAAAGGATCCAAATAGGCTGTCATTGGTTTTCAATGATAGATGGTGGTGTATTTGGAAAGGCATGGAGAATGTACTCATTCACGAGAGTTTGCAAAAAGATCCAACCTATGACGATAATGATGGGCAAGAAATTAAGAGGCTCATTATATGGTGTGTGCAAACTAATCCAACTTATAGGCCTTCCATGCCTGAAGTATTAGACGTATTTCAGAAACTTAAAGTTGAACAGTCACTCAGACTTTATAAAGGTAGAAAAGATGTTTTAGGATAAATTTACTCGAGATTTCAAACTTTCCAAAATATGCAAGTAAATTTTTTCCATTCTATTTATCCTATTTAAACATTAGTTAGTGAAAGATAAAAGGTAAAAGTTTTAAGAATTATTTTATTTTTTTGTTTTGACTTCACTATAATTTAAGTCAATAATTCTTTTTAAGTTATGGATTATGACGAGATTTATATATACTCTTACAAGCAATTAATTATATTAAGGACAATCAATATCTTTTTTGATTTGTGTAAGGCAAATAGAAAAAAAATGAAAACAAGTTTACACTTTTTTTGTAATGGGCTGGATTATTATTTTTTTAGAAAGGTCTCAAAAAATAAATTAAGTAATATTTTCACGGCTACTATAAATCAAAGTGAATAATAGTATATTTGTCTATGAACTTTGGATAGAGATCTCAAATATATACATGTATTGGAAATATTTTATTTATACCTACCAACTTGGTAAAATGTATCAAATTTATTTAAATTAACATAAATATTAATAACCTTAAAAACTAAATCATGTTGACAAGATGTGAATATCCTCATTCCTGGATTGTAGGTGAAAAGTTTTAATTCGCGGGTATTAATCACTCCCTCATCCTTATTCAATTTCATCTCCTTTCCCTTTAATCTCATACCCTTCATCATTCCTTCATTTTCTTTTATCCACCTTGTTAGAGTTTGTGGTCCGAATTCTTGTTGGGTCAGCGAGCTTTGCCCGCACTGTATGGACTTGTAGTCTTAATGGGTCTAACCCCTTTTCATTTGCATCACATTTTAGGGTTAGACAATATATAGAGAAGACAACCATCTTTTCTCTAATATAGTTCATTACGTTGTTCACCAAAATTTGTACAATCTTCGTTATAGTGAAATCTTCTCTTCTGCCCGTGGTTTTTCACCCGTAAAGAGTTTTCCACGTAATCTTGGTGTCCGTTCTTCTTTATCGCTTTTATCCTTGTTTATTGTGGTTTGGATTCTAACAAATTGGTATCAGAGCCAAATTTGTTTGTTTTATTTTTTGGTCATGACCACGATGAAATACAATATTCCGCTGCTGGATCGTAACACCAGATTTACGTTATGGCAAGTGAAGATGCGAGCTATTTTGGCACAGATAGATCTGGAAGATGCGCTATATGGCGCTGACAAGATGCCGTCTTCGTGGACTGATGAAGAGAAGCAACGAGCAGATCGTAAGGCTCTATCGCAGATTTATCTGCATCTGTCGAATCAGATTCTTCAAGACTGTTTGAAGGAAAAAAACAGTTGCTGCACTCTGGCTAAGATTGGAGCAATTATGCATGACGAAAACGCTGACTAACAAGCTACACTTGAAGCAACGCTTGTATTCCCAACGTATGTCTGACGGTACGTCTTTAGAAAATCACTTAACTGTTTTTAAAGAAATAGTCTCTGATTTGGAATCTATGGAGGTTAATTACGATGAAGAAGATTTAGGGCTCATATTATTGTGTTCACTACCTCCTTCGTATGCTAATTTTAGAGATACCATTCTCTATAGTCGTGAGACTTTGACTCTATATGAGGTTTATGATACACTCTTCTCGAAAGAGAAGATGCATAAACTTGTTGGTTTAGATAACATGGCTGAAGGTCTTGTTGCACGAGGCAGACAGCAGGAGAGGTATTCTAGCAGCAATAACCGTGGTAGGTCAAAATCCAAGAACAAGGATAAGACGTGTAGGTACTGCAAGAAGAAAGGCCATATTGTTGTTGAGTGTTATAAGTTACAGAATAAGAATAAGAGGGCTGGTGAGGATCATAAGAGCAATCAACTAGAGAAATATGGCGAAGCTGATGTTGCTGAAAAGTACAATGATGGAGAACTCCTCGTTACGTCTGATATTGATTCGAAATAGATCGACGAATGGATTCTTGATTCTGGATGCACGTTTCATATGTGTCCTAATCGGGACTGGTTCTCTACATATGAAGTGGTCTCTAGAGGTACCGTTGTGATGGGTAATAATGCATCTTGCAGAATTGCTGGTATTGGTACGGTTAGAGTTAAGATGTTTGATGGCACTATTCGAACACTTGGTGATGTAAGGCACGTTCCTGACATGAAGAGAAATCTGATATCATTGAGTATTCTTGATTCTAAAGGGTACAAATACACTGGTGAAGGTAGAGTTGTGAAGGTCAGCAAGGGGTCTCTTGTTGTGATGAAGGGACTCAGGAAAACTGCCAATTTATATGTTCTGCAAGGCTCTACGATTACAGGTGATGTTGTTGTTGCTAGTTCGTCTTTGTCTGATTCTGATGCTACAAGATTATGGCACATGCGTCTAGGTCACATGAGTGAGAATGGCATGGTCGAATTGAACAAGAGAGGGCTTCTTGATGTGCAGGGTATTACGAAGCTAAAGTTTTGTGAACACTGCGTTTTTGGTAAGCAGAAAAGAGTTAGGTTCTCAGCTGGTATTCATAATACGAGGGGGACTCCAGACTACATTCATTCTGATTTGTGGGGGCCTTCTAGAGTACCATCTAAAGGTGGTGCGTTCTATATGTTGACTATTATAGATGATTTCTCCAGGAAGGTTTGGGCATTCTTTTTGAAACAAAAGAGTGACGTGTTTTCTACCTTTAAAGAGTGGAAGTTAATGATTGAGAAGTAGACAGGGAGGCAAGTGAAGCATCTCCGAACTGATAACGGTTTGGAGTTTTGTTCTAATGAGTTTAATACTTTATGTAGAACTGAAGGTATTGTGAGGCATCATACAGTTCGACATAATCCTCAACAAAATGGAGTTGCAGAGAGGATGAATAGGACTTTGATGGAGAAGGTGCGTTGTATGCGCCTTAATGCTGGGCTACCGATGTCATTTTGGGCTGAGACCGCTGCGTATGCATGTCATCTCGTTAATCGCTCTCCTTCGACTGCTATTGATAAGAAAACTCCACAAGAGGTATGGACTGGTTCTCCTGCTAGTTATTCTAATTTAAAAATTTCCGGATGTCATGCGTATGCTCATGTGGATAATGGAAAGTTAGAGCCTCGTTCGGTGAAGTGTGTGTTCATAGGGTTTAAGCAAGGTGTGAAGGGATACAAGTTGTGGTGTCCTGAGACTAGTAAAGTCGTCATCAGTAGAGATGTTGTTTTTGATGAGACTAGCATGCTTCAGGGGTCTCTGTCTTCAACTCCCTCTGAGGGAAATCAACAGAAGTCAAGTATTGAGGTGGAGCTTGAGATTGGGTTGAAACCTACACCAGAGCAAACTCAAGAGTCTATTCCAGTTTCTATGGATGGTGCTAGCTCCTCAGAAGCACCTCCACAACATTCAATTGCTAAAAATAGGCCTCGTAGAGAAATTAGACGCCCTCAGAGATATGCAGAGGCTGATTTAGTTGCGTATGCATTAAATGTGGCTGAAGAGATTGATTCAGAAGAGGAACCTGCGACACATTCAGAGGCGATTACCTGCGAAAACTCTGGTATGTGGATGATCGCTATGCAGGTCGAGATAGAATCGCTTCACAAGAATGCTACATGGGATCTAGTGAAGTTACCAAAGAGCAAGAAGGTTGTTCGCTACAAATGGGTGTATAAGAGAAAGGAAGGCACGATGGGAGTTGAAGAAGCCAGGTATAAAGCCAGGCTTGTTGTAAAAGGATATAGTCAAACTCCAGGTGTTGATTTTACTGATGTATTTTCTCCAGTTGTGAAACATAGTTCTATTCGGGCTTTACTAGGTATTGTGGCATACCACGATCTTGAGCTTGAGCAGTTAGATATAAAAACTGCATTCTTACACGGAGAACTTGAGGAAGACATCTACATGCAACAACTAGAGGGATTCGTAGCCTTAGGAAAGGAGGACTATGTATGTCAGCTGAAAAAGTCTCTTTATGGTTTGAAACAGTCATCGAGGCAATGGTACAAGAGATTTGATACATTTATGACCACTCATGATTTCAAGAGGAGCAATTACGATAGTTGTGTCTACTTTAAAGTATGTGATGATGGGTCGTTCGTTTACCTGTTGTTGTATGTTGACGATATGCTAATTGCCGCTAAAGATCAGAGAGAGGTCAGAAAGGTGAAAGCACAGTTGAGTAGCGAGTTTGAGATGAAAGATTTAGGTGCAGCAAAGAAGATGCTTGGAATGGAGATTCTTAGAGATCGGACCGGCTGGTAAATTGTACATAAGTCAAAAGAGGTACATCGAGAAAGTCTTTAGTAGGTTTAACATGCAAAGTGCCAAGCTGGTAAGTACTCCATTAGCTGCTCATTTTAGACTTTCGTCTTCTTTGTCACCACAGTCAAATAGTGATGATGATTATATGTCGCGAGTGCCATACTCTAGTGTTGTTGGCTCCCTTATGTATGCTATGGTTTGTTCACGACCTGACTTAGCATATGCAGTTAGTGTTGTTAGTAGATATATGGCAAACCCTGGTAAGGAACATTGGAAAGCAGTTCAGTGGATTCTCAGATACTTATGTGGTTCTACTGATGTTTGTTTACAGTTTGGGAAAAGTAGAGATGGAGTTGTCGGTTACGTTGATTCAGATTACGCTGGAGATCTTGATAAGAGAAGATCATTGTCTGGTTATATTTTTTGTGTTGGTGGTTGCGCTATTAGTTGGAAGGCTATGTTGCAAGCTACAGTTGCTTTGTCTACTACAGAGGCAGAGTACATGGCGATTACAGAAGCTTGCAAAGAAGCAATTTGGATGAAAGGCTTGTTTGGAGAACTTAGTGATGATTTGCAGATTTCTACAATCTTTTGTGATATCCAGAGTGCTATTTTTCTGACAAAGGATCAGATGTTTCACGAGAGGACTAAGCACATTGATGTACGATATCATTTTGTGCGTGATGTGATTGCTCGTGGTGATATTGTTGTGAGCAAGGTGAGTACACACAATAATCCTGCAGATATGATGACCAAGTCACTTTCTATTACCAAGTTTGAGCATTGCTTGAACTTGGTTGGTCTTCATTGCTGAGCTATGCCCTTAGGGGCTTTGGTGGAAGAGGTTTGATTTTTTGTGGTTATGCTATCAAAGATTGGAATTCGTTTCAAGGTGGAGATTGTTAGAGTTTGTGGTCCGAATTCTTGTTGGGTCAGCGGGCTTTGCCCGCACTGTATGGACTTATAGTCTTAATGGGTCTAACCCCTTTTCATTTACATCACATTTTAGGGTTAGACAATATATAGAGAAGACAACCGTCTTTTCTCTAATAAAGTTCATTACGTTGTTCACCAAAATTTGTACAATCTTCGATATAGTGAAACTTCTCTTCTGCCCGTGGTTTTTCACCCGTAAAGGGTTTTCCACGTAATCTTGGTGTTCGTTCTTCTTTATCGCTTTTATCCTTGTTTATTGTGGTTTGGATTCTAACACACCTCCAACAATGTCAAATTAATATGTATTCCTCTTCTTCTGAAATATATATTTTTTTAATTTGAAGTAAATTAGTCCTCCTTTCCCATTACTATACATGTTTTTAGCAATTGAAAAACTTTAAACTATCATCTTCCTCTTCTTCTCCAATTCTTGATCAATTTTACGGTCTTTTTCAAACTCTCCCAGCCACCCGATTTCTTCTCATAAGCTATCACTACCTTGACAAATTCATATAAAATCAAATCAAATCTTGTAAATGAAGTTAAAAAAGAAAAATATTGTATAATTTTTAGTACCTAATATGCAGGACATCCTAAATAATCGAAATAATCTTAATCATTTCGTCTCATTCTTTCAGGATTAAATTGCAGCCACATAAATTCATAATAAACTTCCCCTCTTCAATCCCCTACAAACCAACTTCTGAATCACCTAGAAAATATATGAAACATACAGAACAATGAAGAATGACATGAAAAGGAAACATGTGAATCATTTTACACTAGTAGAAAAATGGGCATTAGGGACGACTAAAACCGTTACTGAAAGTGAAAAAGGTCGATTAAATTTAGTAACAACCTTCATCACAAATTTATTACACTCATAATACGAATTTGGCAGTTGATTATGTACTGAGAATATTTCTTCCTTCAATAATCTCAACAATAAATTAAATGACGTGTTTTTCCACCGGCCTATATTTTTTATGTTAAAAATGTTAAATAGAGATGAGACTTTGGAATTTCGAGAACCTTCATATAAATGTAGTTTCGAATCATCCAACAATTGGTAAAATGCCTTAGTATCATCAATGAGATGTTCATTTTCACTAGGATGTTCATTGTCATTGTTCACATTATGGTACAAATCAGTAATAATATATTTCATTAGGTGATCATCACAAACGTCAACAGATTTGTTGATAGTATTACTCTCATTATTCTGTTGTATATTATCGGTTCGTCTACAAGCTCATCATCTAATTCATCTTCCCCACTCTCAGTAACAACATTTACACTCTCAAGTTCAATTCTCCTTTCCCCGTGAAAATACCAAAAGCCGTAATTTTGTCTTATGCCGAATTCAATTAGATGAGTTCTAACGACTATCTTATTCTCATATACTTGATTTGCATATTTTATACATGGACATTCAATCGAAAATCTACCCGTACACCTTTCCGCAAATTCTATGAAATTGTCGACCCCTCAATATATTTTGGATCAATATGAGGTAGGATCATCCATATTTTGTCATAAAATTTCATTGGGATTAGAAAAAATATTACTATGTCAAAGAAAACATATCATTTCTAAATCATGCATATTCCTAGTCCATAATCTAACATTGAATTCAAAAATTTACCATTAATTTATAAGAATGATTCACTCTAGTATACAGCTTAGTTCTAATTTATAATTATAACTTAAATAAAACAATTTAATATGATTATATTTGTAAATAATCCAAATTATAAACTCACACAAGCAGGGTCGTCCTTGAAAATTTGGGGTCTAAGACAAATTTAAATTTTGAGGCCTTTAAAATAGTAATTTAAAAAAAAAATTAATAATATAAAATGAGATATAATGGTTAATATATTATAATACTAAAATAAAATATTAAAAAGAAGATAAAATAGTTATATATATATATATATATTTTGTATAATATATATTTAATATTGTAGTGCTGATATTTTTTATTTTATAAATGTTATTTTATATTTATAATTTTTTTTTGACAGCAACTTCTTTTTTAAATAAAAAACAATTATTGATTTACAATTTTAAAAAGACTGTCATAAATTTTTGAAGAGTGATAATGTGAGAGAATTTGAAAGAGTGAATGATATGTATAACTTGTTGGTTGAAAAAGTGTGAGAAAATAAAGATGGTCCAATCATTTCTCTCTTATAACTTTTCGTTCTAGTTTGACACACCTTAAATAAACTAGCATGTATCCCGTGCATTTGCACGAGTAATAATATAAAAAATCGTGAAAAAAATATTACGGTAAAAATTTTATAGGCGGGTCAACCCACAATCCAACTCAAGTATCCATTTATTTTCACATATATCCAAATTAACCACAGCTCTCAACCCGGCAATCCGGACACTTTAAAAATTAAGCATCATTATATATATAGATTAGTTAGTTAAAAAGTTGAACTTATATTGTTAAAATGTCACGCATTTATCAAATTTTGGGTTGAATTTAAAATTTAAAGTGTTATTAGCCTAGTTGGTTAAAAGGTTGTACTTGTTTTTGTTAGGTTGCAAGTTTAAACCATACCTATAGCAATTTTAATTTTATTTTTAACCGTTTTAAGTTTATGGGCGGGACAACCCACAATCCGACACAAGTATTCATTTACTCTCACATATATCCAAATTAACCACAGCTCTCGACTCGGCAATCCGGACACTTTAAAAATTAAGCATTGTTATATATATATATAGATTAGTTAATTAAAAAGTTGAACTTATATTGTTAAAATGTCACGCGTTTATCAAATTTTGGGTTGAATTTAAAATATAAAGTGTTATTAGTGTAGTTGGTTAAAAGGTTGTACTTGTTTTGTTAGGTTGCAAGTTCGAACCATACCTATAGCATTTTTAATTTTATTTTTAACCGTTTTAAGTTTATGGGCGGGTCAACCCACAATCTGACACAAGTATCCATTTACTCTCACATATATCCAAATTAACCACAGCTCTTGACCCGGCAATCCGGACACTTTAAAAATTAAACATCATTATATATATATATATATATATATATATATTAGTTAGTTAAAAAGTTGAACTTATATTGTTAAAATGTCACGCGTTTATCAAATTTTGGGTTTAATTTAAAATATAAAGTGTTATTAGCCTAGTTGGTTAAAAGGTTATACATTTTTAATTTTATTTTTAACCGTTTTAAGTTTATGAGCGGGTCAACCCACAATCCGACCCAAGTATCCATTACTCTCACATATATCCAAATTAATCACAGCTCTCGACCCGGCAATCCGGACATTTTAAAAATTAAGCATTATTATTATTATTATATATATATATAGATAATAATAATAATAATAAATAAATTGGTAATCATTATTTTTGACACGTCTATTTTTTTAAAGGAGAGAAAAATAAGAATATTTAAAATAAAAATATTAAAGATAAATTAATAATGATAAAACAAATTAAGAAAGATGAATTTTGGGCATTTAATTTTATCATTATTTATAGCTGTTATTCTAAATTGGGATTAATAAAAATAAATATTCACTTTTTAATAAAAATAAAATTATGAGACTATTTTTTAAAAAAGAGTTATCATAACTTGATAATGGATTGGATGATGTGTACTCGACAGAATTTGAACCTATGATATCAGGTTTTACAGACCCACGTTACTTTCAAACCGAAGTAAAAGCGTGTAAGTGCGTTTTCTTATCACATTAGATAAAAGAAAAAAAAAATGAATGACTAAAGATAAATTTATTTTAATTATTTAAATATTGGAAGACTTTTGTTATTGTTAGACATATTTTTTAATCAATATGAATAAATTCTAAATTATATATTTACATACTGTATAGCTAGGAACGAATAAATTAGATATGTTTAATTAGAAAATAATAGATTATGAATAAATTAAGGGATGTTTAATTAGTAAGAAATATTATTATATATTATTTGGTGATGGTTAACCCCCCGGATTGTTTAATTAAAAATATCCCGGGCTGTTTAATCAGTAATTAATAAATTAGGGACTGTTTAATTAAGAATGATGTATTATGATGATTTAAAATATGATAAGTAAAACTCTAAGGTGTCAAAGTTGAATATTATAATGCAGTTTCACCAATGAAATAATTTGAAAATTTATATACATAGTTTTTACTTTGTTAGGCATAAATAGCTAATAATATCGAATTAAGAAGGGGATATATGAAAATACTTTGATATATAAAGTCAATATATTTGGTTATGGTTTTATAAAAAGTGCATTTGCACGAGTAATAATATAAAAACCATGAAAAAAATATTACCATAAAATTTTTATGGGCGGGTCAACCCACAATCCGACTCAAGTATCCATTCACTCTCACATATATCCAAATTAACCACAACTCTCGACCCGACAATCCGGACATTTTAAAAATTAATCATCACTATATATATAGATTAGTTAGTTAAAAAGTTGAACTTATATTGTTAAAATGTCACGCATTTATCAAATTTTGGGTTGAATTTAAAATATAAAGTGTTATTAGCCTAGTTGGTTAAAAGGTTGTATTTGTTTTGTTAGGTTGCAAGTTCGAACCATACCTATAGCATTTTTAATTTTATTTTTAACCGTTTTAAGTTTATGGGCGGGTCAACCCACAATCCGACACAAATATCCATTTACTCTCACATATATCCAAATTAACCACAGCTCTCGACCCGGCAATCCGGACACTTTAAAAATTAAACATCATTATATATATAAATTAGTGGGTATGACTAATTTCGGATTATCAAGAGTTCTCATCTCGATGTCTGATTGATACTCACACTAGACTTCGGTCAGGCTATGACTATATATGACACCAGATAGTCACATTCTTTTACGAAAATATGAGTTTCAACTATCTGAATGGGAGGAGACTCACAAAGGTAAGACCAATTTTCAATCTTTGGACATAGATATTGAAAGGGTTGCACCAGGAGGGCTAGATCCTAAGCACCGCGACAATCAACCACTTACAGAGACTTAGCCGCCGGTTTGTCAAGAAAATATGAACAAAATTAATCAAATTATATTTAGTTAAATAAGCTCAAAAAATTATATATTGTGTTTATTATCTATTTTATATATAATCAAATCAAGTTTCATGGATTCTATTTACATGCATTTATGGCTTTTATTGATAATACTAAATCACAAATTTATGGTGCATGCATATATTCTGTAAGACCTGACATATGAACTTTTAAATTGGAGGGACAAAAATAAATAAATAAATAATTAATTGCTGAACCTCAATTTGAAAATAGTGATTATCTATAATCTTATAATATCTTATAATTAGCATGACAATTTTAGAGGAAAATAATTGGTGATACAATCCAATTTATAGATGTTGCTCTTTAGAATTTTTATTTATTTTTCAACTAAACTTTATATTTGAGACAAAGAGATGATATTATAATAGATAAGAAATAGTAAAGAAGATTAGATTAATATTTATTGAAAATATATATTCTACATATTATATGAGTTGAATAAAATATATTTTTTATATATATTATTTGGATTTATACAAAATAAAGGTAACTAAAAATAACGAATTAAAAGATATTTAGATTTATAATAAAATTAAAAGTTAAAAAATTGGTTGGATTTCTGAAATACCTAATACTACCTGAACTACTGTTGCTAATGGATGCGATATTGTTGGCCCCAAGTTTGGGATGATTAGGTGAAAAATAACATTTAAGTTTTGTTTTATATTGTTCAAACACATTACAGAAACACAGTTATATATGTTTTGAATATTATTAGTTCTCTGGTTTTATTGAGTTTTGAAACTAAAGATCTTAAGTGTTTAATATTTTTTTTAAAATTTATGAAATAAATTTGTAGATTAGAGTAGGTTTTCACATTTTTCTATAATAAAAATAAATAAATATTAAATTAAATTAAAAAAATTAGGGGGCTATTTCACATTTTTAGCGTAAATAAAAAATTTGAAGCCCATGCGCAAAAGACAACGCTTTTGGCATCCTTGGGTCTAGCCTTGAATCTGGTATAAGGTCTTATTTTGTGTATAAATAGATCTAGAATTTAGAGTTACGGTGTGTTAAAAAGATTTTATGGTGAGCTTAAAAAAAATAAAGGAAAAGTTATTAATGAAACGAATATAAACGTAAGTTTGTTATTTTTGTAAAATTATAAAAGTAAATAATAAATTAAATTAAAAAAAAATAAGAAATTAAAAAGTTATGTCACAGTTATACATTATTTTTTTTAAAGGGCTTAAGCCTTAATATAGATCTACCCTCAACTAAAGAACAACTATAAATTAGAGTTAAGGTTTAAATAAAGAAAGAAAAAAATATGTGATGAATTTAAAAAATGCAACAAAAAAAACAAATTATAATTGGCAGTTGGGATATATATAGACTTTGATCAGTAATAAATTATTTTTTTCAAGTTTAACTCAAAACTCTCTTTTTAGATCCATATCTGATTATAAACATATAATATGTAGACACTTTGCAATTCCATCTAGAATCCACATAGTCAAGCTGGGCATGCATTTGTTCAGTTGTCATAAATTTTACATGGTTCTTCATATTATTTTTACACATCATTAAAAAAAAATTACTCTTTTCACTATTTTGACACATCTGTGAGAAAAAAATAAGAAGATTTAAATGAAAAAATATTAAAGGTAAACTAATAATAATAATAATAATAAATTAAGGAAAATAAAACTAGATAATTTTTTTTATCATGATTTGATTGAAGTATGTAGGTACTATTCAAGATATCAAGACTAATAAATAAAAATTATTCACTTTAAAATAAAAATCTTAATTGAGTTTGTGTTGATGAAAAGAAAAATAGCTCAAATTTTATATAATTTTTCATGTGGATAAACAAAGACTATAACATACATCATCTTTATCCATCCATATGTAGATCATATCTAATTTTTTTTTCATTATTTAATATTTTTTAATAACAAAATTAATTAATATTAATAAGTGGCTCTTACTTATTCTTTTCAATATAAATAGTTTGAAGTTGATTCTTAAAATATCATTAAACACTTCTCTAATTTTATATCTATAGAAACAAACGCTATGACAAATCTCATATTGTCAAAGATTCTTCTTCTCATAGTATTCAGTCATGCTATATACCAAAGAGCCACATTCTTTCACAAAAATATTGGTTCCAACTAAATGAAAGAGAAGAATCATCAAAATAATGCTTATTTTCAGTCCTTAGACATTATTACATACTCAAAGGTTGGTACCGGCTCATTTTTCAACAGGCACGCGGTCAGAGCCTCAGATCCATCACGATATACCACCAAAAGAGACTTAGCCGCCCAATCAAGCAAATCATGCATAGTGAAATAAGTTCACAAAATTGTATGATGGGGGTTAATTATCAATGTTATACATTATCAAATCACGTTTCATGGAATTTTATTTACATGCATAGCTTTAATGGGTAATACTAACTCATAATTTTATGGTGCAGGCATATACTCTCTAAGACATGCATATGAACTTAAATCAGAGAGATTGATTTTTTTTATTTTTTTTATTTTCAGTTTTTTATCCGGCGGTATATGTCTTAGGCCAAATGACTCATATGTTTTTTTCTAAAGCAAGATTAATCGAAGTATTGATCTTCACTAAGAGTGTCCCTTCTAGTTAAGGAGGTGGTTGCTAGAGGCTGCCCTTCGAGAAATACGACTTTAATAATACGTGAAGCAATTGAGTAATATATCACGGGCTAAAATTAGATTTGTGAAGCATTAAACTAGATCGAGAGATTCTAACTTAATAAGTCTTTTAGAAACAAGAAGAACTCAAATGTAATAACACTACAAAACTTGAGAATAATATTTTTTAATATTTTTTCTCTATTTCTTTTTTTATTTATAATAATAACAAAATTATTATGTCTTCAATATCTATAACATACTTATATAGGCAAATAATGCTTCTATTTTTTATTTTTTTTTATATTACTATTTCAAATTTATCTATATTTTAATTATTTATCAATATATATATTTTTTAATTCTATAATATTTATATTTTAATTGGGTAATGGGGTACCCGACGAATCGGGAATGAGGAAAAAATATATATACCATCGGGATTAGGGTCGGGTAGTAAAATGAAAATCGGGTACGAAAATAAGTACTTCACTACCGACGGGTAAAGTACTCGTTGTCATCCCTAGACCTCTTCTACATGTATGTCTCTAAAGGTCGCAACAACTCTTCATCTTTCCCTTCTGCCGAATTGAATTGATTGGATGATACAGATTCAAGGTTAATAAATAGGTTATTAACAAAATTTCAAAGTATAAATATTTATTTTTAATATTACATATGGAAACAAATTATATTTATACACACATAGACAATTACAAAGTCACTATATGCTTTTTATCCTATTAAAAATTTCTATTAATTAATTTAAATTAATATTTTAATCAAATACTTGACCTAACTTTTTTGATAAACTATTATTTGGAGTTTTGAATTTAATTTTGTTTATTTTTATTTATTAATATGTAGGATTTTAATTTTAAAAGAACTATAGCTGATAAAGATGATAATTGATTGTTTGGGCTATATAAGAATCTTCTGTATAAGGTCTCATTATATGGGCCATATCTGACGTAATATCTGTATTTCCTTTTTATTAATATATTTTTCTGGATTTCTGTTGAGACCGGCCCACTTGCAAGAATAAATTAAAATAGATTAGGCCTAAGGTTATTCTTGATATTTCGTTTTATTTCTAATTTATTTATATTAGTATAGAACTAATCCTATATAAACCAGAAGGTCATTTGTCAATTATACATTAAATCTTAAATTGCATGCATAATAAAAAATTATTGTTTGGGCTATATAAGAATTTTCAATATAAGGTCTCATTATGTGGGCCATATCTAATGTTTGGGCTGGATTTCCTTTTTATTAATATTTTTTCTGGATTTCTGTTGAAACCCACCCACTTACAAGAATAAATTAAAATAGAATAATTATTACATCTGAAGGTCATTTGTCAATTATTCATTCAATCTTAAATTGCATGCATAATACGAGGCCTATAAAAACCTATAAATTAGAGTTAAAGTTAGATTTTAAAAAAATGAAATAAGTTTAAAAAAAAATTAAGAAAAAAAAATATAAGTTGGTAAGAATCAAACCGAAAGCTTGATTTAAATTTGTTTTTGATACACTAAACACAAGGTGACTAGACAATAAATATAATAATTATTATATTTATTTGGGATATAGTTGGTAATATTTTTGTTTAAGTTTTAGTTTGTATACCCTATATAATAGACTAATTATAACATGCTAATAATTTAAAATACATTAAATATGTAAACACTTTACGGTTCCAACCCAAACATACATTAGTTCACTTGTCACTAATTTACATTATAGTTCATATTATTTTGACACATTTTATATATAAAAATAATAATATTCCCTTCACTATTTTGACACATATACTTTTATAAATCATAGAATAATAATAGTATTTTAAAATGAAACTAGATGATTTTGTGACTTTTTTTTTATCATGATTTGACTCAAAAGTAATGGTGCAAGTGATATTAAGGATTAATAAAAAAAATGTGAACTTTTTAAAAACATATTAAAAATCTTAGTGGGATTATTTTTAGTGATTTATAGAATTATGCATGTGGTTATAATTATTTTTTTAAACCAAATAAATAATCTATAAATTGTGAATTCATATACCATGCTTATTAAATATGGATTCACACAATCTTATCCATGTGTAAGTCTATATTTTTTTAATTTTTTTTAATAACAAGTACTATTATCAAAATAGCTTTAACTTCATCCTAAATATTTTATCAAAATCTTATGAAAAAAGTTATAAAGAACTCTCATCTTTATGGCGATGGTGATAAATGAATATATAATATTATTACTTTAAAATACATTAAATATGTAAACACTTTGCTTTTCATATAGAACCCACATCGTCAATCTAGGCATGCATAGGTTTAGTTGTATGTCATATATTTACATAGTTTTTTTTTTTTACTATTTTGACACATCATTAAAAAAATATATATTTTTTACTATTTTGACCCATTTTATATGTAAGAAAAAAATAATAATATTTAAATAATAAGATATTATAAATAACTAATAATGATAAAAAAAAAATTAAGAAAAATAAAACTAGTTACTTGAGTCAAATCATGATAAAAAAATGTTCAAAATTATATAATTTTGGACATGTAAAATAATTTTGAACATTTTTTTTATCATGAAGCATATGTTAAATATATAAAAAGAAAAATACCTCATATCTTATATAATTGTTCATGTCGTTAGAATATTTTTCAAACCAAACAAGATAACTTGTGATTCACACTATATCTATTTTTTTTTTCCTTTTTAATTATTAACAAAAACTAATTAATACTAGTAGCTAGTTTTTACATTTTTTTTTTCTTTTCACTATAAATAGCTTCAACTTCATCCTTAAATCTCATCAATCTCTTCTCCCATTTTATATTTATACAGAGGCTACAACAGATCTTAGATTATTTGGATTTCTCATTCTAATGTTTGTATTCTAATGTTTGTGGTATTTGATATTCATAGTAGACTTCGATCATGACACCAGAAAGAAACGCTCTCTCACAAAAATATGGTTCCAACTAACCGAATGAGAGAAGAATAAAAAAAAATAATGACGATTTTCAGTCCTTAGACATACATGCTTAAAGGTTGGTACCGAAAGAACCCGTTCCTAAGCTGGCTAAGCATCACGATATTAATCAACCCCCGAAAGGGACATAGCTGATTATTAAAGAAGCGTCAACAAAATCAATCAAATTATGTATAGTTAAATAAGTTCATACAATTGAATTATGGGGTTTAATTATTCTATATATAATATTATCAAATTAAGTTTCATGAAATTTGATTTAGATAAATACCTAGCTTTTATTGGTATTACTAAATCATAATTTTATGATGCATGTATATACTCTTTAACACATGCCATATGAACTTTAAAATGTTTTGTTTGAGGGTATAAATTAGGCAACTTTGCCTGATGATGAGGCACAAGGTTCTTACGCTTAGATTCTTTATTGATTTCTTGTCGTGTAGCTTGAAATCGTTTTGAGAATGGTGGTTTAGGATATTTTTTGGGTCCTTCTGCGTGTTTAGGTTGAAAATTGGAGGATAGGTAAGGATGACAATCGGACGATTCAGGGCAGGGAATATATTTATCATCCCCGCCACGTTTAGTTTCTCGAAAAATTCCCACGGAATACTGTTTATAAAATGTTTGTAAAAAATAAAAAAAATTATACAATAAAAAATTATATGAATAATTTTTTATTATAATATAAAATTCATATAAGGGCCATTGTAGTGACGAACATAAATAGATTCCATTTTATTTATTTATATGGACTGCAACAATCTTATCTAAAGCTGTCAAACTCGCGAGTTAACTCGTGAACTCGTTCGAGTTTACGAGTCAACTCAAGCAAAACGAGTTATGAGTTTAAGAAACTCGGTCAGTAGTAAAATCGATCTGAAATCGCGAGTTAATACCATGAACTCGTCAAACTCGTTTAAATCGGTAACATCGACCCGATTTTTGTATTCTTAGCTCTTTTCTTCTCTTGTTGAATGCTCGTCTGTTCTTTAAAGACTACATAGTTAGATTCTTCAAGCTACAATCATTTGTCATAGTAAAAGAAGAAAATTAGAAAAATGAAGGAAGAAAAGTGAAAGTAAAAAGAGGCGACAATGGAGGAAAGAGAACAATGGAGGAGGCAACGGTGAGATAAAATATAATCGGAAAGGAAGCAATTAGGTTATCATAATAAATAATTAATATATATATATATAATAAATTATCTGGAAAGATAAAATAGTTTAATTATTAATTTTTATTTTGATGAGTAGTTTATAATTGATATATTTTTATAATGTAGGTATTAGTTTTTATATTTTAATTTTCATAATAAATATTATAAATGATTATGATATTTTATATTATAATAATTTAACAACAAATATTTTAAATACAATAATTATGATACATAAATTTTATTTATTTATAATAATAGTTTGTTAATATATTGATTAATTTTTAATAATAATCAATTATTTATCTATATTTAGATGAATTAATTTATTTTAAATCAATTATTTGCTTTTATGTAAACTCTTACGGTTTTACGCAAACTCTCAATTTTACGAGTTTACTTATACAAAACGATTTTACGTAAACTCTCGATTTTAACAGCCCAAAAGAGTATACTTTTTTTTAAAAAAATGTCGATTTAGGCTGACGTGATACATCTTCGTAATGAAAATTAAGTGAAAATATAAGTTGGATTTTCGTTCATTCGCTTTATAGATCCACAGTAAGGCCCAAGAATACATCTTTACTCTTAGTAATAACATAAGTGTCTCATTACCCGTCTGAGAAGTCGTCTGTCTCAGGACCTCATACTTATGATATGTATCATATCGTATCATGACACCTTATCCCTAGGGCTTAAGCCCACCCCTAAAAAAATCCTCCTTAATCTTTAATATTTTTAAACTATATAAATATAATAAAATAAAATAAACAAATATAACATTTCCAAATATATTAACAATATATACCTTAATCTTTTCGTAGATCTTAAATCTTTCCTAGTTTTAACATATCTTAGATTTTATTTTACTAATTCTCTATTCTCTAATTATTTTCCTCAAAATTCTCATATTATTTTTCTAATTCCAGAATAGGTAAAATGTCTTTCTCTTTAATTGTATTCTTTTAATTCTTTTCATAATTTTCATTTTCTTATTTGGTATAATCATTAATTTAATTATGTATATGATATTTATAATTGATTTAAAAAAAAAAAGCCTAATGTTATATTATTTATTAACATACACTTCCAAAAACCACATGTACATTGAAAGTTTTTGTCACACTATTGGTTACTTCTAAATTGTCTAGATTCGCCTATACATAATGTTTTAAAGAATATATATATTACAATTAAGAAGTTTGTATAAGATAAGAAATTCAATGAGCAAATATTAACGTTCAACAAACAGAAGAAGAGGCATAAAAATATAGAGGATTAAAAAAAATGCTTAGAAAAGTAATTAGGAAGAATAATATATCATAAGAGAGAAAGATGCTCATTGTTTGTTTGGGTATTGAGTTGGAATTTCTTCACCTTTCCCTTGTCAATAGGGATAGAAGAATGTGATGTGGTTATTTCTTCTTGTTCAAAATATATTTTGAAAAAAGAGAGGAAAACACTAGGGGTCAAATTATAACAAGGGAATGAGATGTCGAGATACATTCACGAGACATTGTGGAACTTCATCATGACTGTATCCAATTTGATCGAACTGGTTGAGCAATGCAGCTTGGCGGATCATCCATCGGTCGTAGTGGTAGGCATTCCGCATGTTATAAATGTTAGGTGACTGACATATCCTTTTGATTATTAATGTGAACCCTATATATTTTTCTGTTAATGAGTTTGTTTAGAATAACAATAATTTACTTGTTCTTAATTAAAATGTATTTTATTATTTTCATATGGAAAGTAATATTTTATTTCTTATTTATTTTAATTAATAATTTAATTTTAATTTTTACTCATATATAAGAGAAATGAAATACTTTTATACTTTTAAATAATTTATACATTCTTAAATAAAAAGTTTTAAGACACGATGAAATATTTATTATTATATTTTTAACATTATAATACAAAACGTGCAACTCAATACTAGTTTAAATTAATATTTTTATTGAAATTGTATAATATATGTATTAACCGATTTATGAGAAATTGATGGTGGAAACTGTTTAGATAATGAAATCGGGAATAATTTTTTCTCATATCAAATAATAATAATAATAATATTAATAAATTCACACATTTGCCTATAGATCTGCTGTCCGCGTGGGCTTTCTGCATTGGGCCTCCTTTTGAGGTTGAGTACTTGGGCTTGACCTCTGCCTCACTCGGTGCTGGGCTGGTGGTAAACCCCAAAGACAAACAAAAACCTAATGTTAAATTATTTATTAACCTACACTTTTGTGAAATCAACCCTAATAGTCAACATTTCAAAAAAAAAGACGAGGGGTCAAATTATAATAAGGGGATGAGATGGAGGACTGCTCGGTAAAGAATAAAATATAAGAGGTTAAATACTGTGTCGTTTTGGACATCGTTTCAGCCATAGATTTCACATTGAGCTTGCTTTGGAAGATTGAATCGGCCTCTTCTACTACTTGTATCTCTCTCTAAAGGTCTCATCTTCTTATCTCTCTTTCTCGTATCCCCCAATCGATCTAATGACGTTGTTGAATACAAAGATCGGTGGATGATGCAGATTCAAGGGCTCATTTTTCTCTCTTCACGAAGATCGGTGGATGATGATGCAGATTCCCCCAATCGATCTAATGACAACGTTGATGAATATGAAGATCGGTGGATGATGATGCAGATTCAAGGACTCAGCTTTCTCTCGCATCCCCAATCAATCGATCTAATGACAGACGTTGATGAATATGAAGATCGGTGGATGATGATGCAGATTCAAGGGCTCAGCTTTCTCTCTCACGAAGATCCGGTGGATGATGCAGATTCAAGGGCTCGGCTTTATCTCTCTCAGTATCCCCAATCGGTCTAAAAAGATGTTGATGATGAATACAAAGATGGGTGGTGATGACTCCGAGTTCCTACAACTTCTTTCAACCATATCTATGTGCAGAGTAAGTTCTTTAAGTTTTGTTTGTACCTAACATGATGATGAGTTCAAATATTTCTCAATCATTTTTCAGATGCAATACCTTCTTTCCTGCTGCCTGCCTGACCAAACCAAAAATTCATTGAATTGATGATTAAAGGAAAAAAAAAAAAATGTATGTACCCAACCCAACCTAACCTAAACATGAACCATACAAACGTGGAACTAATTAAAGGTCTCTCTTACATGGAAAATACAACACTTATAATAATATCTGAATAGAAAACACGATAAATAGATCTCAAGGAAAGTTTGTTTCTCATTATTCATTCAGATGTTTGCTCCATTCCTTTTTTTTCACACAAATCTTGAGTTTTCAGAATGTTTACAAGTTAAAGTTCCTTCAAAAACAGTTTGTTAAAAATCATCTGAGTTGGGTCTAACTTCATTCGATATACACGATAAGGCAATTTGGATCATATCCATTGGAACCCTAAATTTAATTTTCCATTGGAACCATGAGAAAATTAGGAACCCTTCACATTTTCTTCACCAATTTAGTCTACTTTATACTTTTTGCCTCCTTTAACAATCCACTCCCTCTTTGCACAACCCTCAAAAGCTAAAATTTCTGTATTCGTCAGTGTGTCTACTACAAAGTCATAAGAACAAAAGAAATGCTGATCCAATTGCCTATTAACATAAAGACTTTCACTTTTTTTTGCTAGTTGCTCCAATCACAATGACATGTTATTTAATGGCCAAAATCTGATCACACTTAGTGTTGGTGATGATAAGAGTCATTATTTGAATGGATTAATTTATACATTAAGAGCAGCAGCAGGTATGTGTACTGTATAATTTAGTTATTCAGACCATAATATCTAGCTACTCATTTTGAATCTTAATTTTATTACCTCATCTATGGTTGGCCTGCTGTTTCCAAAGAATTTAGTACATTTCATAGCTAGGCTTGAAATCTTTTTTGCATCTGTCTGCCCATATAACAAAATAGGTTTAAGATATGTTTTACTCTCCCTTTGCTCACTATTTGTCTCCTTATTTGAGAATGTTTTTGTATTTGATATAAATGCTTGAAAAACAGGTTTTATAAATCCCTCAACCCTATGTGATAGAAATTCATGATATCCTCCTGTAACTTTTGAGTACTCTAGGTTCGGTATGAAGACTTCTATAGCTAGACTTCTATAGCAGGTTTTATAAATCCCACTTCATTTACAATTCATCCAGTAATTTTATTACCTCATCTATGGCTGGCCTGCTGTCTCACTGCAACCCAGTGTAGAGTGACCCATATAACAAAATAGGTTTAAGATATGTTTTACTCTCCCCTGCTCACTATTTGTCTCCTTATTTGAGAATGTTTTTATATTTCATAGAAATGCTTGAAAAACAGGTTTTATAGATCCCTCAACCCTATGTGATAGAAATTCATGATATCCTCCTGTAACTTTTGAGTACTCTAGGTTCAGTATGAAGACTTCTATAGCTAGACTTCTAAATCAGGTTTTATAAATCCCACATCATTTACAGTTCATCCAGTAATTTTATTACCTCATCTATGGTTGCCCTGCGGTTTTCACTGAATTCAGTACATTTCATAGCTAGGCTTGAAATCTTTTTTGCACTTGTCTTACTGCAACCCTGTGCAGTCCATTCTTTATCGACCAAGCTTTTTCCTCCTTCGTTGCTTTTTCCTCCTTTGTTCTTTGCATCCCTTGTTATATGCTGATTTTTATCAAATGTTGCTTTGACTGGTGTCGTTCCAATGTCCTCTTCTGTTTTCTTCATTATGACTTGGAGAATTAGTACCCCCAAACTATAGACGTCGGAGTTGTGATGTGCCACACCTATAGAATTTTCAAAAGTATGTTAAAAATCTAATTAATTATCACGTTTTGAATATGATTAAGATTTCACTTACCATTTCTGAACTCTGGAGGACAGTAACCCTCTGTGAGGATTGTTATTTTCTCTCCAATCGTGTTGGCTCCTCCTAAATCAATTATTTTCACCTCGTCCCTCTAAAAGTTAATAACACGTTAGTTTTTTTTTTTATCAAATACAAGTTAAAAAAGCATTACCATGTTAAACATCATGTTTTGAAACTTTAAGTCGCCAATCACAAATCCTGCATCATTAATGCCTTTTATTCCTTGGGCAATCTCTTTAAACATTTGAACACATGTCGTCCACGGTTGTGTGTATATTTCTGTATAAAGAACGTAAATTATTATTCTAGATATTATTTAATACAAAAAATGTAATTTTCTGTTCTATATTTTATTTACCTCCCAATTTCTCGTGAACGTTCGATGCAAGTAACTCAATAAGTAAAGAGTTTTCTTCTTTACCCTCGCTGTAACCGTAAATTTTTACAACATTTTTGTGTTGTATCATAGACAAGATATTCCTTTCGACCTGAATGAATTAATAAATTACTTTTGAATATTCTTGGTTTAAAGATGAGTAATTCTAATTGCAAATATATTAATAGATTAACTAAATTTACCTCCCATTGTGGTTTATCTCTATCCTGGTATACCTTCATTGCGTAATCCTCATACTGATATTCCACCTGATATACCTTTCCAAAATTTCCTTCACCAAGTAATATGCCCTCAGCTTTGCAGATTTGAAACTCTTCCTCTGTTAGCTTTATTAGTCCCTTTAAACTTTTCTCAATTTTTTTCTCTAGAGAGGTTGATTCACCATCTTCATTGTTCCTTCTAGGTGGCCTTCTAGTTGATGGATTGTTCCTTCTAGGTGGCCTTCTAGGTGGCATCTGTTAAAAAAAAAAATCTCTTCACAAAAAACTGTCTGCTTGTCATGCTTTACAGAATTTTCTAGCAATCAATCTTAATACAGTCAACAATTATACAGAATCTTAGAGATTTGTATAACAACAATCAAATCAATCAACATATGACCGTACCAGAACTCGTAGATCAATGAACAGTCACCTACATTCAAACAATCAATTTAGTCAATAGTCAAATTAACATATGAAAGCAATCAACATATGAAGATCAATGAACAGTCACCTACATTCAAACAATCAATTTAGTCAATAGTCAAATTAACATATGAAAGCAATCAACATATGAGCGTACCAGACAGATGCGCGACAGAATGAAGAACATAAACCCTATGAGTCGTACCAGACAGATGCGAAAGAATGAAGAACATAAACCTTATGTGTGTTTTATGAGGAAAAAAACAGACAGAATGTATACATGTTTTATCAAAATATTATATATTTTTGTAAAAATCTATAAAAATCTCAAAGTACCTCAGATGATTTTAAATCTTTTTTATATATAAATTTTAAATTAGTGAATAAAATAATTTTAAAAAATAGTTGTTAAATTAAATTATTTGATTATACATAAATTTATTATTTTTTGAAAAAAAAATCCATATATATAAAAAATGATTTGAAAATCGTTTGAGCGCAACGACAAATACGTAACATTAATAGAAAAACAAATAAGTAAATAAAAACGTTAGTCAATCGCTCGTAAGTTATCGAGAACAACGAATAACTCCTTAATGAATTCTAAGGCCTTTTCATAATGAATCTCAAATGACATGATAATAATAATATTATGAAAGTTTGACGATTTTTCTCCGACCAGATAATTTACCAAAAAATAATTGGAATGATAACCCAATTATTTAGGCATGTTATATTAGCCGCATTAATCCAAATTTCCCCCAAAACTCTGAAATCATCAAATAAATTTCAGATACTAGTCACCAAAATTCAAAATTAAGTGAGTTACGAGCTCAAGATTAATATATATACTTAGCCTGGGTTAAACTCAGCTTAGCTTTATATGACTTTGGATTTGAAATTTGTTTTTTTATATTATATATAAATTATTATCGTTTATATATATAATGTGGATTGGTTAAAACAGTTTAGGCCTTTCAGAAATCGACCTGTTTGGATTCAAATAGTGCAAGTGGGCCTCTCGTCCAACTACTACACTATTCTATGTCCAAATCGTGTGCCCCGCAAAATAAGTGGTTTAAATATGGTATAAGGTCTCATTCTGTGAGCCATATCTCACGTTTGGGCTGGACTTCATTTTTGTTAATATTAATTTTTTTTCGGCCTCCTATAAGAATAAATTAAAATAAATTTGGCCTAAGGGTATTTTTGATATTTCATTTTTATTTTTGATTGATATATATTAATGAGAAATTATTAGGAGAGAGAACTTGAGCGAGGGAAATACGACTTTCATAATACGCGAAGCAGCTGAGCGATAGCTCTTTTCTCGCTATATTCTTGCGATAGCGAAGTCATGGTTCATACTCTAAGAGGAGAATAGATGCTCAGGTTCGGATCAAAGATCTTCCCGAGACGGCTCAAGCGCCTTTTGCTATGATAGGGAGGTATACTTCTTACCAACCAAATCTCGACTCTGAATAATCTTTCGTAAACCCTTCAGACCCTTAGGACCCTACTCAATTGAGTCGTTTATACACTTAAATTTATAGATGTTGAGCTTTAGCTAGAACATTTTTTTAATTACATACATAGAAGAGATAATATTATAATAGATAAGTAATAGATAAAATTAAGAAAATATTAGAGTAAATAAGTAATATATTATATTATTATTTATTAAGAATATATTTTCCATATATTGTTTCAATTAGAAGAATATAAATTTAGAATATATTTTCCATATATTGTTTCAATTAGAAGAATATAAATTTATACTAGTTAAGGTAATTAAATATTAGAAGATTTATATAATTCTAATAAAATTAAAAGTTACAAAATTTGCTCTTAATTGTAGAATTTTGATACACTTTTCTTAAAATGAAGGGGATGGACATTTTAATGAAGTAAGTTTAATATATAGGCTAAATATGCTAATTTTTACCTAAATAGTTTTAGCCTAATATTTTGAGAATCTTGCGTATAGGTGGGAAAAACTGTTGCTAATTACATTTTGCCATTCTTACTATCTTCTGACGAAGGTTATATAACATGTTTCTAATAGTTAGTATTTTGATTTTCATGTATATGAAATACGGGTATGTTTAGGATGCAGTCCAAGTGTTTGGCTCTTTGAGAATGGATTACTTTGAGAATTCCAACAATTTGTTTAATCGATACAAATTGTGATCCCGATCTTGCAGATATTTTGATTCCAGCAAACGATGACGCTATAGCTTCAATACGATCTGATCATATTCCAAAATAAAAATATGGAAACTGATGACTAATCCAAGATAAAAATATTCAGAGGACTCTTCTGACCAAAAAAAATGTAATTGTCAGCAAAGTTGTTTCTTTTTTTTTTTTTTGAATTCAAAAAAAACTTTTTACTATACATAGGTCATCGATTCAACATTAGATGAAAAGGGGATGAAATCCCCGTTTTTCTAATAAATGGTTCAAATTGTTTTATCAACATGAGTGTTCTATATCAAAAAAAATATTTATTTTGAAACCATCTCTGTATTAACCTAGTGGTCGAAAGCGGGCCTCTTATATCGAAGAACTTTTTTTGTCTTGATGTCTATTCAATACTAAACAAATCCGAACTAATTGAATACTTATATCAGAAATTCCCCAAATTGGTTTTTCTTTTATTATACATAATAATTAACCCATTTTTTTTTACTTGATGCTGAGAAATCCGCGAGTCTAGAAATTTATTTTCGACAATTAAACCTTCTCAAACTGTTCCTTTTTAAGAACCAAAAATATTTGGGCCAAAACAACATATTCTAAGAAGAATAAAAGTCCTTAAACGCGTAATGGATCTTGAAGTACTATTTCTGCATCTCCCAGACTTGATCTAATTTGATAGACTCCTCTGAAACAAGAAGTTCTATCAACCACTTGACGCCCATCTGATTATATGCTGGAGAGGAATTTGGTAGCTTGGGAGTCTATGATTGTTGTTTACGCGATAAATGGTTAATTAACCTTTATTGTTTTATTTTTTAATTTTAAATTTTAACTTAAATATAATTGTTAATCATTTTTAATAATAAATATTTTATTTAAATTTAAAAGTATAATATATTTTGAATTATGTATGGACTAGTGAGGCTCCATCATATCATATTTAACCTTTATAATATAAAATAAAGTTTAGATTAAAATATAACTTTAATATTAAAAAAGAATAAGTTTAAAACACAAATCATGATAAAAAAAACTCATTGAAGTATAAATGACGAATAAATATATTAATATAAATAAGAGGGGATGTATTCACTAACGGCTCAACTTAAATCTTGAATTGCATTCATCTTATTGCTTACACTTTAAATGTTATAGGGTTTATTTATTTCATTTACTAAAGATCAAGGGCATTTTATTTAATATGTTTATTTTTTATATAGGAAAAAAAAAGCTCACTTTTATTTATATATATATATATATATATATATATATTTATATATATATTTATACAATTAGTTTATTTAAACATATTTACTAATAAAATATCATTTAAATATACTTATTATTAAAATTTGATTTAACATCTTTTAGTAAACTATAGTTAATTTTTATTTTTAATTTTTTAATTTATATATATATATATAAATTAAATATTAATATATTTTCTTTCCTTTTCTTTTTCATTATTAAATAAATTATTTATTTTTTTCTTTTTTATAAATTTTTTATTATTTTTATATGAGTATTTATTATTAATTATTTTAATTTTATTATATATATATGACCATTTATTATTAATTATTTTAACTTTAAATATTTTCTTCTTTTTTATATATATATATATTTTTTTATATTAACTCTTATTATTAATTATTTTAAAATTATTTGGTCTAAATAATTAGATATAAATAACTTATCCTTTCAACAATAAAAATCTTCAATACAAAAATAAATTAATTAATAATTAAGAATGAGATAAAAATAGCAACTCATTCATCAAACAACTAAAAGGTAATAATCAAATATTTGACAAAATAATTTTCTTTACTAATATAAGTCATAAATTAAAAATTAAATAAAAAATTATTAATTTCATTTTTATTTACATTAAATTAAATAAGAAAGAAATTCTTAAAAATAATTTAAAGTAAAACATAAAAAAAATAAGTTGTTAAACTTTTTCCAATGACAATTTAAGAATTATAAGAAATAAAAACTGCTAAAAAAAAAGGAAGATAGAATTAAAAAAGATAAACTAATATATAAATAATAAAAATTTAAGATTGAAATAAATTTAATTTGTTTAATTAATAAAAAGAAAGGAGAGAAAAAATATATTAATATTTATTTATAAATATATAAAATAAAAAATAAAAAATAAAAAATAATTATAGTTTACTGAAAAGACTAAATTAACTAATTTTTTATAATATTTATATTTAAATAATATTTTATTAATATATACGTTCTAAGTTAGCTATTTATACAAGTACTTAAATAAATGAGCTTTTTTGGTTTTATATATACAAAATTACAAGCTTCTTTTTGTTTCTTGTTGTTTTTTCAGATATTTTTATATTATTTGAAATTTTAGTTATATAACGATTAGTCATATATATTTTATTGTCTAAAGTTGCTACTTTAACTCTATATCATATAATTGGTCAGTCAATAAAGTAAATAAAATATTCATAATTTTTGTTTTATTTCGTTTAGTTCTAAATAAATAAATAATTCAAGTTATCATTTTTAGTTTTTCTCATAAACTTTTCATTCTTATTTCGTTTTTATTATAAATTATAAATTTTTTATTTACTTACAAACAAACAAAAATTAAGACCACCTATGATTATTTTAGACTAGTTTAGTCTAGTTAAGTTTAGTTGGTTACAAGAGAGTGTGAGAATTTTTTTAGCGCAATTTATTATTTTTCAAAATGATTTCAGCCAAAAATAAAAATAAAAATATTTAAACTGTATAATAATATTATCTTATTAAGTTACTTGTATTAGTAAGTATATATTTTTATTATAGTTAATATTATATTGTTAGAATTTTTAATTTTTTTTTATTAAATAGATAAATGATCTTTTATTGATATGTATATAATGTTTTTTTTTAAATAATACATTTATAGCTTTATTTAAAACAATATAAAATAACTGTCTTCTTAGCCAAAATCAGGCCTAGACAATGTGTACATATATGCATTTTTTTTTAAGAATTCCTTAAAAATATAAGATATTTTTTTTTAAGAATTTAAGAACTCTTATTTCTAATAAAAAAAAATAAAAATAAATATTTTATTTAGAAAATTTTATGGATTAATTCATTTAAAAACATGAAAAAGAAGAAAATAAATAAGATTAAAAAATAAATTGTGTTCAATTGTTATGTTTATAAAATAAAATGATTTTTAAAATGTTATATTAAAAAAGCTTTTATTTGTTTTAGAAAAAATATTATGAATAACAATAAAATTATTTGTTTGTTTGTGTATAAAGTTAAATAAAAAATAATGTTTATTTATTTAAAAATCTATTAAATATAAAATAAAATAAACAGGTTAATAACCAAATTTTAAAGAGTATAAATATTTATTTTTAATATTACATATGCAAACAAATTATTTTTATAGACACAGAGACAATTACAAAGTCACTATATGCTTTTTATCCTATTAAAAATTTCTATTAATTTATTTAAATTAATATTTTAATAAAATACTTGATCTTACTTTTTTGATAAGAGGAGTGATAGAGAGAGGGAATTTGGTGAAGGAATGACTTGACATCACCTTTAGGGATGACAATGGGGTTGTTCGGTTCGGTGAATGACAATACCATCCCGCCCCGAATTTACCCACCCCGCCCCGATCCCCGCCCCGATTCCCAACTTGGTTTTTAAATATAAACCATCCCCGCCCCGATCGGGTATGGGGTTTCCCCGCGGTGCACCGAAACCGAATAACAATTTGAATTTAAAATATAAATAATAAAATAAAATAAAATAATTCATATATTTAGAGTTGTAAATTATCAAAATATTAAATACCAAACAAAAACAACATTCAATAATAATAATTTTAAAGTATTAAATACCAAAACAAATAAACTTCCAATAATAATAATGTTTCAAAATATAACAAAAACTCTAATTGGACTAAATCTCCATTCTTCATCTTCATTCTTCAATGGTTAGGAATCGGCCGGCCTGAGTTTGAACATCATCATCACTTCTCCAAACTTTTGCAATAAATCCAATTCTTATTAATAAAAATATATATTAATAAATAAAATAAAGTATAAAAATTTAAATAAACTCACATTTCTCAAACTATACTAAATAAAAACATTTCAGCTTATTTAAAAAACAATAAATTACTAATTTTTTTAAAAGAAAATAACATGTAAACCATTTTTTATTTAAAGAACAATAAAAGTGTAAATAAACTAATGAAGTATCATACTTCTCAAACTATACTAAATAAAATAATTTTACCTTTTTTTAAAATATTAGATTACTAACATACTTTTTTCTCAAACTATTAAATAAACTAATGAAGAATCATATTATACATGAATATAATAGCAAAAGAAAATTATCGGACACAAATATTATACAAATTAAATAATAGCGATCTAAACTAATTGTTTATAATGAAAATAAAATAACTAACTCACCTGAAATCGAAAATATCGTCGTCAAGTCGAGAGAAAATGTAACAAAGATTGTGAAAGACAAAGACGAATATAGAAAACACCCTATAAAAAAGACGTGATGCCATTTTGTTTATATTAATTAGTAAAAAACAGTAAAAATAATATTAGCAAAGAGTTCAACTAACCTTCAAATTGAAAACACTTTTAAGATTCAAGACTTTTAAGATTCAAGAGAGAATCATGGATCATGTATGTAGAATAAAGAAGATGTAACTAAAATTAAAATAAATTCTAGAGAGAGAAATAGTAATGAAGATTGAGGAAGAGGAGAGGAAGATGAAGAGATAAAAAATAAAAGATATTTAGAGATATCTTGTATTAAAGAGCGTCTAGAGGGATGGAAGATAAAAAAGTTTTCAATGAAAAAGAGAAAATTAATGATGTCATTCATTAATTAATATATTTTTATTAAATAAATATAATTATATTGTATCGGTTCGGGAATCGGTTCGGTGCATGTAAATACCATCCCCGCCCCGAACCCCGGTCAACATATTTCGGGTTTTCCCCGATCCGCCCCGATCCCCAGTCAAAGCGGGGAAAAACCATACCAATCGGTTCGGTTCGGCTCGGTTTTAGCGGGGCGGTTTCAAATTGGCACCCCTAATCACCTTCATTGGTTGGAAAATGTAAAAGTAGAGGAAAGAGAGAAAAAAGTGAAATTATTTAATTTTTTCAGCGAATAAGATTATGCCAAGTCATTCCTTCACAAAATTCCTCCACCTAATCATTTCTCTTCTCATAAACTGTTATTTAGAGTTTTGAATTTTAATCTGTTCATTTTTATTTATTATTATGTATGATTTTAATTTTAAAAGAGCTATACTGATAAAGATGATAATTGATTGTCTGTGCTATATAAGAATTTTCAATATAAGGTCTCATTATGTGGGCCATATCTGACTTTTGGGCTGTATTTCCATTTTATTAATATATTTTTTATAGATTTCTGTTGAGACCGGCCCACTTACAAGAATAAATTAAAATAGATTAGGCCTAAGATTATTCTTGATATTTCATTTTATTTCTAATTTATTTATATTAATATAGAACTAATTATTACATTTGAAGGTCATTTGTCAATTATTCATTCAATCTTAAATTGCATGCATAATACGAGTCCTATAAAAACCTATAAATTAGAGTTAAAGTTAGATTTTAAAAAAATGAAATAAGTTTTAAAAAAAAATTAAGAAAAAAAAATATAAGTTGGTAAGAATCAAACCGAAAACTTGATTTAAATTTGTTTTTGTTACACTAAACACAAGGTGACTAGACAATAAATATAATAAATATTATATTTATTTGGGATATAGTTGGTAATATTTTTGTTTAAGTTTTAGTTTGTATACCCATATATAATAGACTAATTATAACATGCTGACAATTTAAAATACATTAAATATGTAAACACTTTACGGTTCCAACTCAAACATATATTAGTTCACTTGTCATGATTTTGACACATATACTTTTATAAATCATAGAAAAATAATAATATTTTAAAATTAAACTAGATGATTTATAATATTTTAAAATGAAACTAGATGATTTTGTGACTTTTTTTTTATCATGATTTGACTCAAAAGTAATGGTGCAAATGATATTGAGGATTAATAAAAAAAATGTGAACTTTTTAAAAACATATAAAAATCTTAGTGGGATTATTTTTAGTGATTTATAGACTTATGCGTGTGGTTATAATTATTTTTTTAAACCAAATAAATAATCTATAAATTGTGAATTCATATACCATGCTTATTAAATATGGATTCACACAATCTTATCCATGTGTAAGTCTATATTTTTTTAATTTTTTTTAATAACAAGTACTATTATCAAAATAGCTTTAACTTCATCCTAAATATTTTATCAAAATCTTATGAAAAAAGTTATAAAGAACTCTCATCTTTATGGCGATGGTGATAAATGAATATATAATATTATTACTTTAAAATACATTAAATATGTAAACTCTTTGCTTTTCATATAGAACCCACATTGTCAATCTAGGCATGCATAGGTTTAGTTGTATGTCATATATTTATATTTATATATATATATATTTACTATTTTGACCCATCATTAAAAAATTATAATTAAAAAAAATATATTTTTTACTATTTTGACCCATATTTATATGCGAGAAAAAATAATAATATTTAAATAATAAGATATTATAAATAACTAATAATGATAAAAAAATTTAAGAAAAATAAAACTAATTACTTCAGTCAAATCATGATAAAAATTTCAAAATTATATAATTTTGGACATGATAAATAATTTTGAACATTTTTTTATCATGATTTGACTGAAGTATATAATTGTTAATTGAGATATATCAGAATTAGTAGAAAAATATGTTCACTTTTTAAAAATAAAATAAAATCTTAATAAGATTTATGTTAAATATATAAAAAGAAAAATACCTCATATCTTATATAATATAATTGTTCATGTCGTTAGAATATATTTCAAACCAAACAAGATAACTGTGTTTTACACAATCTTATCCATCCATTTGAAGACTATATCTACTTATGGTACATGCATATACTCTTAAGACAGACATGGCATATGAACTTTTTTATTGGAGAGAAAATAAATAAATAAATAATTAATTGCTGAATCTCAATTTGAAAATATTGATTATATGTAAACTTGTAATATCTTATAATCAACAATTTCAGGGTGATACAATTCAATTTATAGATTTTGCTCTTTAAATTTTTATTTATTTTTCAACTAAACTTTATAATTGAGACAAAGAGATAATATTATAATAGATAAGAAATATTAAAGAAGATTAGATTAATATTTATTGAAAATATATTTTCTACATATTATATGAGTTGAATAAAATATATTTTCTATACATATTATTTGAATTTATACAAAATAAAGGTAACTAAGAATAAGGAATTAAAATTTATTGGGTTAGATATATGGGTTAGTTCAAAAATTTATTGATAAAGAAAAGTTACTTACAAAATTGGATATTTACAGATGTAAATATATATATATATATATATAATATAATAATGCTTAATTTTTAAAGTGTCCGGATTGTCGGGGTCGAGCTATTGTTAATTTGGATACTTGAGTCGGATTGTGGGTTGACCCGTTTTTAAATTTAAAATGGTTAAAAATAAAATTAAAAATGCTAGAGGTATGTTTCGAACTTGCAACCTAACAAAAACAAGTACAAATCTTTAACCAACTAAGCTACAAAAACTTTATATTTTAAATTCAACACCAAATTTGATAAACGCGGGACGTTTTAATATTAATATAAGTTCAACTTTTTAACTAACTAAAATATATATATAATGATGCTTAATTTTTAAAGTGTCCGGATTGCCGGGTCGAGAGTTGTGGTTAATTTGGATACTTGGGTCGGATTGTGGTATGACCGTTTTTAAATTTAAAACGGTTCAAAATAAAATTAAAAATGTTAGAGGTATGTTTTGAACTTGCAACCTAACAAAATAAATACAACTCTTTAACCAACTAGGCTACAAAGATTTTTATATTTTAAATTCAACACCAAATTTGATAAACGCGGGACGTTTTAATATTAATATAAGTTCAACTTTTTAACTAACTAATCTCTATATATATAATGATGCTTAAGTTTTAAAGTGTCCGGATTGTTGGGTCGAGAACTGTGGTTAATTTGGATACTTTGGTCGGATTGTGGGTTGACCTGTTTTTAAATTTAAAACGGTTAAAAATAAAATTAAAAATGCTAGATGTATGTTTCGAACTTGCAACCTAACAAATACAAGTACAACTCTTTAACCAACTAGGCTACAAAGACTTTATATTTTAAATTCAACACCAAATTTGATAAACGCGGGGGACGTTTTAATATTAATATAAGTTCAACTTTTTAACTAACTAATTTATATAAATGCTTAATTTTTAAAGTGTCCGGATTGCCGGGTCGAGAGTTGTGGTTAATTTGTATACTTGGGTCGGATTGTGGGTTGACCCATTTTTAAATTTAAAACGGTTAAAAATAAAATTAAAAATGCTAGAGGTATGTTTCGAACTTGCAACCTAACAAAACAAGTACAACTCTTTAACCAACTAGGCTACAAAAACTTTATATTTTAAATTCAACACCAAATTTGATAAACGCGGGACATTTTAATATTAATATAAGTTTAACTTTTTAACTAACTAATATATAATGATGTTGAGTAAATGGATATTGGGTCGGATTATGGGTTGACCAACCCATAAACTTAAAACGGTTAAAAACAAAATAAAAAATATTATCCGTAATTTTTTTTCACGATTTTTATATTATTACTCGTACAAATGCACAGACTAAATGCTAGTTGTCTTTATAATACTAGTATCTTATTATTTGGAAGGTATAATTATTGCTGAAAAATACATATCCATATCAGTTTTTCATTGCCTTATATATGCATCTAACTTCAATAATTACATTATAGACTAGAAAAATATTATATTGCTTCCCAATATCACAATTTGTCCAATATGTTTATTCATTACTTTTTTATTTTTCTTCTTTAATCTTAGAAAGTGTTGTTGAGAAAAGATATAATCTAAACACACGATAAAAGAAGATATAAAGATAAAGTGGTAAAGAATAATAAAGAACACAAGATATAACGAGGTTCGGCCAACAATGCCTACATCCTCGAGGTTTGACTTCTGCTTCTTAATATCGGCTGCCGCTCTTTTTAT
The DNA here is from genome assembly GCF_907164915.1 of Impatiens glandulifera. Lineage (NCBI taxonomy): Eukaryota > Viridiplantae > Streptophyta > Magnoliopsida > Ericales > Balsaminaceae > Impatiens > Impatiens glandulifera. The sequence continues at coordinate 45,818,238 of NC_061866.1, read as the reverse complement.
TCTAGAGCAATTAGGTTATAACATAACCCTTTAAATACTATAACACACTTAATGAATTAAAAGTGAACTTGAACCCTATTGGGCCTTTTTCATAGTTGGGAGCCCAAACAAAACCCAACAAACTCCTCCTCACAACTATGGGAAAGATGTTGTCAACCCGACGGTTGAACAACAAAACTTGAACTTGCTTAGTGGTAGTGCCTTAGTCATCATATCGACGCCATTATCGTCTGTATGCACCTTTTCTAAAATCAACAACTTTTCATCTAATGCATCCCGTATCCAATGATACCTCACATCCATATGTTTATATCTACAATGAAATGTTGAATTTTTCGCTAGACAAATAGCGCTTTGACTGTCACAGAGAAGCACATACCTTTCTTGCACAATATCAAGTTCAAATAATAACTTCTTAACCCAAATCAGCTCTTTACAAGCTTCCGTTGCTGCAATAAGTTCAGTCTCCGTGGTTGACAACGCAACACACTTTTGTATTCTCGATTGCCAAGAAATAGCTCCCCCTCCAAAATTAATCAAATAGCCTGAAGTGGATTTTCTTGAATCAGCATCACCTACCATATCTGAGTCGGTATAACCAACTAAATTCAGATTCTCATTTTCAAGGCAAAGTCTCATACTTGATGTGCCTCTGAGATATCTCAATATCCACTTCACCGCTTCCCAATGTTCTTTTCCCGGATTTGAAAGAAACCTACTAACAGTACCAACAACATAAGCTAAATCTGGTCTCGTGCTAACCATAACATACATAAGACTCCCAACAACTGAACTATAGGGAACATTCTTCATATATTCCTTCTCATCATCATTTGAAGGACTATACTCGAAGCTCAATTTAAAATGAGCCGCTAAAGGTGTGCCGACACTTTTAGCATTCTCCATATTGAATCTTTGTAACACTTTTTCAATATATTTTTCTTGAGACAACCATAACTTTTTCATCTTTCTGTCACGACTGATTCTAATTCCAAGAATCTGCTTTGCTTGTACAAGATCCTTCATTGCAAAGGATTTCCCTAGGTCTTGTTTCAACCTATCAATTCTCGCAGCACTTTGACCAATAATAAGCATGTCATCAACATAAAGTAACAAAATAACAAAATCACCAGGAGAGAATTTTTGCACAAACACACAATGATCGAAAGTAGTCTTTTTATATCAGTGTTACTTCATAAATAACTCAAACTTCTTGTACCATTGTCGTGGAGCCTGCTTCAATCCATACAAACTCTTATTCAACTTGCAAACACAATTCTCTTTACCCTTGACCTCAAAACCATCAGGTTGATCCATATAAATCTCTTCCTCTAAATTACCGTGAAGAAAAACAGTCTTCACGTCCATCTGTTCAACTTCCAAATCCAGACTAGTTGCTAAACTCAATATAGTTCTGATTGAAGTCATCTTAACAACAAGAGAGAAAATTTAGTCAAAGTCAATTCCCTTTCTTTGACTAAACCCTTTGACAACCAAACGAGCTTTGTATCGTGGAGCTGAAGTATGATCATCTTGCTTCAGTCTGTATACCCACATGTTCTTCAAAGCTTTCTTTCCTTTTGGTAATTCTACCAACTCAAAAGTATGATTATCATGTAGAGATTGCATCTCATCTTTCATAGCATCAACCCATTTATGATTGGATTCACTATCCCTAGCTTCTTCATATGACTCTAGCTCTCCCCCATCAGTCACTAAAACATATTCATTAATAGAATATTTCGTAGAAGGTTGTCTATCTCTTGTCGATCTTCTAGATGGAATAGTAGATAATTCCTCTTGCTCGTTATTAATATTCTCCACTTGAACGTCATGTTCATCTTGAGAATCATCTTTTTGCAACTGATTTTCTGTTGAACTAGGTGAAACAAATAATTGAACTGGATCTAAATCTATCCACTCACCTTTTCCCTTCAACTCACTACTTTTAGCTTTATCAATGTTTTCAATAGTCTCATCTTCATAAAAGATGACATCACGACTTCTGATAAGCTTCTTTGTAACTGGATCGTATAATCTGTAACCAAATTCATCTTGGCCATAACCCAAGAAAATGCATTCTCGACTCTTCACATCTAGTTTTGATCTTTCATCCTTTGGAATATGAACAGAGCACCTGCATCCAAATACTCGTAAATAATAATACAAAATATTTTTACGAGTCCATACCTTATTTGGAACTTCACCGTCCAAAGCGACTGTAGGACTCAAATTAATAACATGTACTAGTGTGAGTAATGTTTCACCCCAAAACGTTTGAGATAACTTTGCTTCTGAAAACAAACATCTAATCCTCTCAACAATTGTTCTGTTCATCCTTTCTGCAAGGCCATTCAATTGAGGAGTTTTTTAGGTGTTTTTTGATGTCTGATCCCTTGTTGTCTGCAATATGCATCAAATGGACCACAATATTCACCACCATTATCACTACGAATGCACTTGATCTTCTTCCCGGTCTCTCTTTCAACAAGAGCATGGAACTCTTTGAACTTGTCTACAACTTCATCTTTAGACTTCATAACTGTTAGATAAAATTAGACCGGTTCAGATAAACCTAACTTAAATAAACTTTCCACGCAGGAATAAGGAACCGGACCGGATAAACAAAAGAACCGGCTAAAGAAAACTAGCCGGTCAAGCTACTAAACCAACCAAGAGTACTTGGAACGTGACCGCACAAAGAAAGGATCGGCCAAAGCTCAAAACCGGAATCATCAAACAACCGATCAGCCACAAGGCAAAGGAATAATCGTCCATACCGGAAGCGATCAAGTTAAGTCAAGTGGCCGACCAGTACAAGAAGACAATTCGGGTATCTGCTGAGAATGATACCAAAGAAACAGACTGAACACTTCCACATCCATACAAGTCTAAGGAAAGACTGTAGGCTGCAGAAGACAGTCCTGCCGGATCTTTCCACTTCGGGATAAGTCAGAAAGGAGATCTTCCAAGTACAGACAACTATCCAACAGACAGTGCCTACATCAAGTAAAAGACAAACCCGGCAGGTTTGTCTTACACACCGAAAAACAGACTGCCAAGTCTGAGGTCGACCATCAGGTCTGAGGAAACGACCGCATGTCTGAATCTCTGAAACACTGAATCACTGCACCTCTACTCAGCCAATCAGATTCAAGGCAGTGAAATATGACCGTTGACATATTTCACCTATAAAAGGGGCAGTTGAAGAAGAGTAAATGCGGGACATTAGTGCGACACAGTGGACAAGTGAGAAACTCTAAGAGCATTTATTCTACAAGTGATAAGACCGTGTTGTTCTAAGAAAGCCTAAGTGTTAGAATTAAAGTGTGTTTTACAATTTCGGTGTAAATTGTAAAAGTTTTATCGAGCAGCAAATAAGTCTCGATCGGATTGTACTTGTATTCCTTAGTGAATATCCTTCTCGCGGTTTCGAGAGGAAGGGGTGACGTAGGAGTTTTAGCTCCGAACATCCATAAAATCTGTCTTGTTATTTACTGTCTGCCGGTTTCATTACTTAACCGATCCGTACCACTATAACCGACTTAACCATATCCAAGCCGAATTTTCAGACTAACGAAGCCGACCCATCAAATCTCAAAACTCTATTATACAATACCGATTCTGCCTATCATACAAGCGTGCCGCTTCAACCTGAAAGCAAACCTCTTCCGCGCTTGAACCTAGTTCAAGGGTTTGTGACATGTTGTGTAGTATTGAAACCCCGGTGTTAATCTCTAACCGGATTAACCACCACCCTTCGAGTGAGAACCGCTAACCGGTCCAACCCCCGGTCCTCTAGCGGCGACCTAGATCCTAACAATTGGTATCAGAGCAGTTAGTTTCAATACTCAAGCAAGCATGTTTCAAGATAGGCCTCCAATGCTAGAAGGTGATGACTTTGCCAACTGGAAGGCGCGCATGCACCTGCACCTAATCACCTTGGATGACGAAATGGAGTCCATTCTGACCGAAGGACCGATATTCATTGATAAGGACAGAAAGGAATGGACGGTTGAAGATAGGAGAAGAAACAACCTGGATAATCATGCTAGAAACCGGATCTCTAACAGTGTGGACAGAAACACATACTGCAAGATCAGAGACTATCAAACCGCGAAGGAGACATGGAACACGGTTATCCAGATCTTTGAAGGAAATGAAAGAACAAAGGAGAACAAGATAATGGTGGCCACACTGAAGTTTGAAAGCATCAAAATGAAACCAGAAGAAATTATGAAGGAATACAGTGACCGGTTCACCGGTGTATTGGATGAATTAGCAACTCTGGGCAAGAAGTATGATAACAAAGAGGTCATTATGAAAGCTTTGAGATCTCTTCCAAGTGCTTGGGACATAAAAACAATGGTAATGAGGGAATCGAAGAGCCTACGTAAGATGAAACTACACGATGTATTCGAAGATCTCAAGGCATATGAGTTCGAAATGAGATCTAGAACTGAAGAGGAAGTCTCGGCCTCAACATCAACCAGAGCACTAATCACATCTACAGAACCGGCTGCACCTGCTCTTGCACCTGCATCGGCACCGGCTCCTGCACCCGTACCAATCAGAACCGCCGAACAGTTCACCGAGGATGCCATGGCAATGCTTGCACAGAAGTTTGAGAGGTTCATGAAAAGAAGCCAACCGACGAACAACTACTATGGTGACAAATCCAATGTAAGATGCTATAACTGTAACTGTTTGGGACATTTTAAGTGGGAATGCAGGAAACCGAGGAGAGATACCCAGAAACCGGATCACCAAAATAACCGGAACAACTATCAACAAATCGGTGAAGGAAGTGAGGTACCGAAAGCACTAATAGCCGACGATGGAGGAAGTCTATGGGCTCACAGTGACAGTGATGATGAACTTACGTGCCTCATGGCAAATGAGGAACAAGTACTCGACTCTCCCTGTGAAGAATTTACTAAAGATGAATTATATAATGCATTGAATGACATGGTAGAAGAATATAGGAACCTACTAGCCATGCTGCCTAAGCACCTCAATATTAGAACCGATCCTATAATGCCTACTCCGACAGAACCAGAAGAACCCATTATAACCGAACTGGAAGTAGTAAAACCTGATGATACTCACACTTTAGAAATCGAGTTAGATCCTAAGACCGAACAATCTAGTGAACCGGCTAGAGAACTAACCGAGGAAGAAAATGCCCGACTTCAATATAAGATGGCCGCATATAAGAGATCTAGTGATATAGTAAAGAACATGAATAGTCATTACAGACATCCTCGTTGCAAGTTTGGCTTAGGATACACAGAGAATAGCTCCAAAGACCGAAAACCCGTAGAGAAAGTAAGGCTTATTAGAAGTAACCTTCCCTTCATAAAATTCCTTAAAAGCTCCTGGACCGCTGAAGAAAAGGAGACCTCATACTATAGGGAAGAAAAGCTAAAATACGACTATGTTGGTCCAACCGAATCTGAGAAATGGCTTGACCCTGTGAAAAGAAAAGCCGAAATTCTCAAACATATGAAAGCTTTTCCTGAACCGCGTAGGTCAAACCATAGATCACCGAACCGAAGACCATCATCACTTAAGACCTATGTAGAAAAACCGAGATATACGAGACCGAGTGCCAAAAGGACAGTTAAAACTCTAGCAAAGAAGACCGTCCGATTTATCAAGGTCTGGATACTTAAGGGACTAATCGCATGTGGACCCAAGTAAATGTGGGTACCAAATAGTTGTAAATATGTACATTTTGCAGGATCTAAAGAAACGGCTAGGAAACTCTGAATGGTTCTTGGATAGCGGCTGCTCCAGGCACATGACCGGAAACAGCAATTTGCTAACCGACATCAGATCAGTAACCGGTGCTCTAATCACCTTCGGTGACAACTCAAAAGGTAAAACTGTGGGCAAGGGTAAGATTGTTCATGGTAACCTAACTATTGATAATGTACTTCTAGTTGAAAACCTGTGTTTTAACTTACTTAGCATTAGTCAGATGTGTGATGCTGGATATACTGTAGAATTTCTTAAACATGCATGCTTAGTTAAGAATTCTCAAGGTATTGTACTACTAACCGGAAATAGGATAGGTAACATTTACAAGGTAGACTGGAAAACTAGAGTAGAATATCCTATATGCATGATAGCTAAGACCGACCAAACCTGGTTGTGGCATAAGAGACTAAACCATCTAAACATGAAAACTTTAAACTACATTCGCAGTAAAAAGCTAGTTGAGGGCATTTCTGATATAGTGTTTAATCAAGATAAGGTCTGCTCAGCATGTCAAATGGGTAAACAAACTAGGTCAACCTTTAAGAGTAAAGGAAACATCCAATCTAGCCGATGCTTAGATCTTCTTCACATGGATTTGTTTGGACCAATATAGGTCATTAGCCTAGGAGGTATGCTCTACACCATGGTAGTTATTGATGATTATTCTAGATTTACATGGGTAATATTTTTACCATCTAAACGTGAAACGGTATCAAACCTGATTACACTTCTTAAGCGCCTACAAAATGAAAAATCAACTCGCATTAATAGCATTCGAAGTGATCGAGGTACCGAATTCACCAATAGTACATTAACCGCATACCTTGATGAATCCGGCATTAGACACGAGTTGTCTAGCGCTAGGACTCCCCAACAAAATGGCCTGGCCGAGAGAAGAAACCGGACTCTCAAGGAAGCCGCACGGTCCATGATAACCGATTCCGGCATTGCTCAGAAATTTTGGGCTGAAGCTATCAACACCGCGTGTTATACACAAAACCGGTCTTTGATAAACAAATTTCACAACAAAACACCTTATGAGGTTTATTTTGACAGAGTTCCCAAACTTAAGTACCTCAGGATTTTCGGTTGTAAGTGTTATATACACATAAATGGTAAAACCCAACTCACTGTTTTTGATGCAAAAACCGATACCGGGATCATGCTAGGATATTCAGCACTAAGTAAAGCATATAGAGTATATAACAATAGAACTGCAACCATGGAGGAAACAATTCACGTTGTTTTCGATGAATCGGTTGAAAGCAATACTGCTTCATGCTTTGATCTACACAACAGATTGGAAAATAACAATATTCACTCTGATAGTGAAGATGAGACTCCAGTCTTCAGGCGGTTTGTCCATGACCAAATGGGTAACATTGAAACCCAGCCGAATCAAGCTGTTCCACAACAGGAAGCTGACACTTCGGTCTAAACCGAGGAAATCGGTCGGTCTGACAAACTTGTTCAGCCTACCGACATGTCTAGCCTTGATCAAATAAACGGTAACTTGGTAGACATCCCTGAACTGAATCTCAGAAGAAATAGTAAACATCCTCCTGAGCAAATAATAGGTGACCCTTCAAAACCTGTTCGAACTAGGAGTCAACTTCTGGAAGGATATTTTAACTCCGCCTTTATATCCCAGATTGAGCCGAAAAGAATAGATGAAGCATTGTCAGATCCAGATTGGATCTTGGGAATGCAAGAAGAGCTAAACCAGTTCGAGAGTAGTAAAGTCTGGTACCTAGTTCCAAGACCGAAGGATCAATCGGTCATAGGAACAAGATGGGTATTTAGAAACAAACTCAATGAGGACGGTTTGGTCACGAGGAACAAAGCCAGATTAGTGGCACAAGGCTACAAACAGGAAGAAGGCATTGATTTTGAAGAGTCATTTGCCCCTGTAGCCAGGATTGAAGCCATTAGAATTTTTCTTGCATTTGCTGCTTTCAAAAACTTTAAGGTTTTTCAAATGGATGTTAAAAGTGCATTTCTGAACGGTGACTTACGTGAAGAAATGTACGTTGAACAACCACCTAGTTTCAAAAATGCTGCATTTCCAAACCATGTATACCGACTAAATAAAGCTTTATACGGTCTAAAGCAAGCACATAGAGCCTGGTATGATACACTAACCGCATTTCTATTACAACATGATTTCACCATCGGTTCGGTGGATAAAACATTGTTTAAATTTGAAAAGAAGGAACATATCCTACTTGTTCAAATCTATGTAGATGATATCATTTTCGGTTCCACTGATCCTAAGCTATGTGATAAGTTTTCAAAAATGATGACTGACAAGTTTGAAATGAGTATGATGGGAGAACTAAGTTTCTTCCTAGGCCTTCAGGTTAAACAACTCAAGGAAGGAACCTTCATAAGCCAACCTAAGTACACCAAGGAGCTACTAAAGAAGTTCGGAATGGACACTTGCTCCTCGGCGGCTACTCCGATGAGCTCATCAATTAAATTGGACAGGGATGATGAGGGCCAATCGGTAAACCAGATTGCATACCGGGGCATGATCGGATCCCTCCTATACTTGACAGTGAGTAGACCGGACATCCTGTTTGCAGTTGGTGTATGTGGGAGATTCCAAGCAAATCCAAAACAATCCCACTACACAGCCACAAAAAGGATACTGAAGTATCTAAAGGGCACACCTGATGTCGGTCTGTGGTATCCAAAGGACTCATCCTTTAATCTAACGAGCTACTCAGACGCAGACTATGTAGGTTGTAAGATTGACAGAAAGAGCACCAGCGGAACATGTCAGTTCCTAGGCGACCGGCTTGTTTCATGGCATAGCAAGAAGCAGACATCGGTGGCCACGTCCACTGCAGAAGCTGGATATCTGGCGGCCGGAAGTTGCTGCTCTCAACTCCTCTGGATCCAACAACAGCTGAAGGACTTCGGTGTCATAGCCGAAGAGTCCCCGATCTTCCGTGACAACACGAGTGCCATAACAATAACCTACAACCCGGTTCTCCACTCCAGAACCAAGCATATCGACATACGACATCACTTTATCCGGGAACATGTCACGCTGAAGCATATCCGACTGGAATACGTATCAACTGACCAACAAGTGGCCGATATCTTCACAAAGCCTCTACAGGAAGCTAAGTTCTCTCAATTCAGACTTACTCTCGGCTTAACCGACATTAGTCAGATCCTTCCTAAAGATGCTTAAAGGGAAATCTGTTCAGACAGATAAAAACCGGTAGTTCCTCCTAAGCTGTTGAATTTTGAATTTTCAAGATACCTATGGAAGAACCGCCCAGTTCATCAGATAGAGTAAACCGACCGGCTACTTGGTGCGTGCACCAAATAACCGCATCGGGATGAACAACTGATGACTGACCGGTTTGGAAGCAGGTCATCCTAGATTATTTGAATTCCAAACAGAAGTGGAATAATTATCAGTGTTTAGAGATATCTGTTCTGAAACATTGTCTTTTCAAAGTAAAATGGTCGCGCCTAAAAAGACGTGAAGATCTTTTGATATCTTTCACAGTCCAGGCCTATGACCGACACCTAAACTGCAAACCTGCCTATTTCATGCAATATCTCTTATCCTGCAGTTAATACATATCATCTTATTTAATGCCTGGACAATAGGATAATCCCTAAACTAGTATTTAAGTGAAGTAAACATTCACCACAACACTCACAAGACAAAAAGAACATCCTCTCACTAAGGCAAAATGTTTCAGTTTCCCAACATCCTTCAGGTTGATTTTCAATCCTGCTCAAACACAGATCAATATGAGATATATAAGATGATCAAATCTCTAGAGGAAACCGGCCTTCAGTGTTTCCTAGACGACAAACACACAATCTATCCGGAATCCGTTTTGGAATTCTTCTACCACGCAAGGGTGTTTAGAGGCACCCCCCACTTTGAAACCCACATTCAATCCAAAGTGGGAGGCATTGTCTTCGATTTCACCGAACGGGACTTTGCGCGGTGTCTTAGCCTGCCAAGGCACGGGATAACAGATCTAGACATTCCGGCAGATGTAAAGGCCGAGGTCTCCGTCGCCTTTGCCCGGTCTGACGAACCGGTTGAGGATCACGGAGCAAAATCACGTCTGAGAGCTGAATATCAGATTTTCAATGATGTGATCGGTAAGAGCATCTTTGGAAGGGATGTCACAAATACCTACAGTGTCTCGAACTTCAACATGATGGCGGCTATAATCACCGGCACACCGGTAAACTGGTCCAGGGTGCTTTTTGACATCCTTATCTGGATGGTCGGCATCCGATCAGTCGATTTCATCCCCCAACTAAGCTGTCTCCTTGTGGAGCTTGGAGTCCCAACCTGTCCCGGAGAAGGTTTGAACCAAGCTCAGGTGCTGGCTAAAGAAGTAACCGACCCATTTTGTAGGCGGTTCGAGAGAGCTTGGAGGAGAAGAAACCGCCACAACGGTGACGTCAACTCCTATGCACCCTGAGACACTCCTTCCTGCACCCGGTCGTTTTGCTTCATGCATCGGGTGTATCTTTATCCAACTCATGTTTGATCGTTTTGGCTTCATTCGTGTCCCCTTCGGCTTCATCCGTGTTCCCTTCGGTTTCATTTATGTTTCTTCTGATTTCATGTTCCCCTCATTGTTATTCATGCCGTTTCGGCATTGTTCTATGTTATTTTCGGTCTCATCTAATTAATCTCGGTTATGGTTAAGTGCATTTACTGAAAAAGGAATCCCTAATTAATGAGATAACCCCCAACCACCTGAACATTTAATATCCAACTAACCTGGTTACTTCCCAACTAACACATACCTCGGGCTTCGCAATCTGCCGCTTCCCCATGCACCTTGGAAAGGTAAAGATTCTTTTCCTTAATAAAACAAAACTGACAATCAATGCTTAGATTTTCCCTCCAAAACCGATCCTATATAAGGAGCCATCCTCTAATCAACTTACCACATCCGAAAGCATTAAAACACTTCTGAAATCATTTGCATCCCATCTCTCTCAATACCGAAATCATGCCGAGCCGAACTTAGGGAAACTTCTTAAGCATTGACTTCAACTCTTGCACGGGAGAGAGGGACGGAAATCCTGAACAGGAGCTCATGTTTCACTCTCTTACTGAAACCGGTCTTCAACCTTTTCTTGAAGAGGCCGGTCCAATATTTCTAGAGGATGTCAAGGCCTCCTTTCGAAGCGCCTGCATCAGGAGAAAGTATATCGTCTCTACCGTCAGAGACCACACATTCTGGATCGATGAAGCTGAATTTGCTTCACTATTCGGTCTACCCACTGAAGGATTCTCTGACTTTCCGACTATACAGGATCTTGCGGGATTTGAACTCGCTCAATACCTATCGGCCACCCCTTCTCCGGTGGAACACTATGGGCCAAAAACCCAGCTTGCTAGTCACGGTCAACTACTTCTCGAAATCGTGACCCGTTCGATCCTGTGTCAATCGCCGAATCAACGGTATTCTAGAAATACCTACAACATCATGACCCACATCCTTTGCGAATCGGCCATCAACTGGTCAACGGTCATCTTCGAAAACCTCAAGAATATGGTGCTGACCAAGAGAGGTCTCGGGTATGCACCGCATATCAGCAAGCTGATTCTTGGGTACCGGCCAGAGTTTGGACCAGGGACACCGGCCTCCTCCTCGAACATCCTCGACAAGGATTCGACAATAGACCGAATTTCTAGAATGTCCTTTCCATAGGCTGTACTTTCCATTATTTATGTATGCCTATCTCAATACCGAATTTTCTGTCGGTTTTCCTTCTGCACTATTTCTTGAATTCAATATCATTTCAGTTTAAATGACCGTGTCTTCTTAATTCTTTGAACATTTATCTAAGTAACCGGTTAACATCTTCAAACTATAACCGCGTTCTTATCCGGTCACATAAAATTTGCTTAAAATAAATTGTAAACACTCTGATCACTCAAAATAACCGGTTAGACTTAGAAACCGCACCATTAATCGGTTTCAAAAAGAAGAGTGCGTCATCAATGACATAAGCAAAGGCTTTGGAGGGAAATTTCCCGCCCCCCCTTTTGGTTTGCCGCCCATGATTTGGCGCCCATTAACTCCCGCCCACGGTTTGCCGCTTCTTTCAATTTGGAGGGAAAATTCCCGCCCAATATTGATGGGACGGTTGGGCTTCCAAACCGCATCTATAAAAGGGACTTTCGGTCATTTTATTTCATTCTCACGCGAATCTGTTTTCTCTCTCTAAGCTATCTAACTCTCTAAAGCGGTTATCTCTCAAACTCTCTCAAATTCTAAGATGGGGCGTGATTCGGCTTTGTTTAGACACCTATCTCAGGTGGATTTCGAGGAAATCCGGCTGAAAGGTACGTCCGAGGCTAAGGAGGTTATTGACCGGGTAGTCAAAACCGGTCTGGAGTATTTCCTTGGCGGTCCTCATGTTATATACAAAGATGCGGTCGAAGAATTCTTCAAAACCGCAACCATCTCTAACGACAAAATCACAGCCACTATATGCGGTTTCGAAATAGAGCTCACCGAGGCATCGGTGGCAGAGAGCCTGCGCCTTCCGACAACCGGCTAGGATGCAACGGCAGACATAGAGCAGAAAACCTTTGAGGCGGCTTGCCAGATTCTATCGGCAACTAAGGAGCCGATCAAAGTTTCCGGCAACAAATCAATGTTGAAGCCGGAGTATATCCCCATCTGTGACATCTTCGCAAGGGCGATTCTGGCGAGGGGAGGAAACTACAGCAACCTAACAAAGGATAAAATCAGGATGTTGATCGGCCTGATGGAGGGAAGAAAAGTCAACTGGGCAAAAGCGGTGTTCAGCAACCTAATGGATATGGTGAAACCGGATTCAAACCGGTCGTGGGGATACGTCGTTCCTCTCGGTAAGATCTTCCTTCACTACAATCTCGACATCGGTCCCGGCGTCGTTGTGAGAGATGGATGCCTCATAAGATCGAAGCAATTCCTAGAAAGGAAGCAGCCGGCCCCCAGTTCCACAGGTGGCCGAAAGAAGAAAGCCGACAAGAAAGCGGCCCCAACCAAAACAAAAGCTGAGAGTAAAGGAAAGGAAAAAGTAACTTTCTCGGAACCGCCGCAGTAGACGGAGGATGAAGAGTCGGCTTCCCGCTCTGAAAGAACCGATACAGAGAAGGCCGAGGACGAAAGATCGGTCCATGAAGACGAGTATTCGGCCTAGAGCCCCAATGATGCCGGACCTAACACCAACCCTGAGACCACCGAGGGTGGTGAAGAGGGTGGTGAGGAAGGAGATGAAGAAGCCGGTGATGAGGACAACGACAAAAAGAAGGAGGATGCCGAAGAAGCAGAGGCCGATAGGATATCTCGGAAACTACTTCAGGGTGTCAAAAAGCGAGCCGAGTCAATTGAAGAATTATACCTGGAATGGCACGAGCACCGGTACGGCACACCGTATAGGGAAATCCTACCGGGCCACACAGACTTGGAGTGCATCCACAGATTGGAGGAAGTGGAGGACTTGATCATGGATCTTACAAACTCCAACACACTTCAAGAGGTACAACACCGAACCTGCCTCTTGAAACCAAAGATCCAACTTCGGAAACTAACAACACGTATTCGGAAAATTACGGAGGAGCTCAAAACGATGGGATCGGTAGACACCTTAGCACCGCGGGTGTTAGAAAGGCTTGAAAAAGCCAAAGGGGAACTCATTCAAGAAATCGAACGGCTAGAGGCCATATGCAGCCGAATGAAAATACCGGTCTATACTGCTCCCCAGTTCGAAACGACTCCGGATCACTGCCCAACACCTCCAAAGGAGAATTCGGCATCAAAGGAATCCAATGAAAGAGCCGATCCCAATCTCACCGGGCAATCCCCTCCTCCACAACCGGAAGTCTCCGCATCAGACTTCACAAAGGAATGGGTTGAGGGCCGTCTCCAACGGCTTGAAGACTCAACCACAGAACGGATTGATAACCGCATTCAAGAGTTTGAAGACTCCGCGGTTCAGCCATTCAAGGATAGAGTCCAAAGAATCACTGGCTCGGCACTCAAGTTCGCCGACACCACATGGTTTCTCTTGAATTCCAATCGGGACCGAATCTCAGAAGTCGACGAGGATCTACAGGAAGAGGTGGCTCTGCGAAATAAATATGTTAAGCGAACCACAATTCTGGAGGATTCGACCTCCGAGTTAAAGAAAGACTTCGAACGGCTTGAAAGAGAGACCGATCAACGGTTGACAACGATGAGTGATGATCTGGTCGGCACAACACTTGAACGGGTCTCCGAACTCGAGAAGAAAAATGAGGGTCTCGAGGCCGAACTCAAGGCAATCTCCGAACAAGTTGCCGAACTGTTGAGAGTTAAGGTGGACGCGGATGCCGCGGCTATAGCGGCCGATGCCCAAGCGGCTAAGAAGGTCCAGGATGCGCTGGACGCCGAAGTAGGTAAAGAGAAGGAGGCACCGCGATCATCTCAACTTACCGAAGAGGAAGAGGAAGCCGCACGGATTAAAAGGGCAGAGGCCATATTCCCAGGACTTACAAAGAAAGCAGCCGCTCAGGCTGCGGAGGATGCCGCGCGGTTGGAAAGGGAAACACGGAGGCTGGAGGGCTTCGCAGCCGAAAACAAGAAGAAAAAGGCGCCCGCCTCAGCTTCAGCGCCGAAAAAGCGAAAGAGGGATGCCCTTAATAAAGCTCAAATAGCCGACCTGCTCAATGAGGTCACTGACACGGTCGTCACGAGTACATCGCAGCAGGCCGACCAAGTCGAAGAGGAAGTCGAAGAACAACTACAGTCCCGGTCTACAAGACGACGACCTTCCGAACCGACCAGTCGACAGCAACCGAAAAAGAAGAGCATATATGACTTCTCGGACTCGGAATAGGGGCTCTCTTTCCTTTACTTAGTGTTTTTACATATTATGTTATTTTCGGTTATCTATACTATATATAAAGCTATTTTTGAAACCGGCCACCTCTTGCATCTCTACATGATTTTGATAATTTTAAATAAAATAATCAAAAAGGGAGAAATTGATAAGATAAAAGATAAAGACTTCCAAAATTTTTCTCAAAATTTTTCGAAAAATTCTCCTAAGTCAGTTTCAAAAATTCGGACAAACAAAACAACCGGCCTACGGTTGCAAACTTACATGATTTTGATAATTTTAAATAAAATAATCAAAAAGGGAGAAATTGTTAGATAAAATTAGACCGGTTCAGATAAACCTAACTTAAATAAACTTTCCACGCATGAATAAGGAACCGGACCGGATAAACAAAAGAACCGGCTAAAGAAAACTAGCCGGTCAAGCTACTAAACCAACCAAGAGTACTTGGAACGTGACCGCACAAAGAAAGGATCGACCAAAGCTCAAAACCGGAATCATCAAACAACCGATCAGCCACAAGGCAAAGGAATAATCGTCCATACCGGAAGCGATCAGGTTAAGTCAAGTGGTCGACCAGTACAAGAAGACAATTCGGGTATCTGCTGAGAATGATACCAAAGAAACAGACTGAACACTTCCACATCCATACAAGTCTGAGGAAAGACTGTAAGCTGTAGAAGACAGTCCTGCCGGATCTTTCCACTTCGGGATAAGTCAGAAATGAGATCTTCCAAGTACAGACAACTGTCCAACAGACAGTGCCTACATCAAGTAAAAGACAAACCCGGCAGGTTTGTCTTACACACCGAAAAACAGACTGCCAAGTCCTAGGTCGACCATCAGGTCTGAGGAAACGACCGTAGGTCTGAATCTCTGAAACACTGAATCACTGCACCTCTGCTTAGCCAATCAGATTCAAGGCAGTGAAATATGACCGTTGGCATATTTCACCTATAAAAGGGGCAGTTGAAGAAGAGTAAATGCGGGACATTAGTGCGACACAGTGGACAAGTGAGAAACTCTAAGAGCATTTATTCTACAAGTGATAAGACTGTGTTGTTCTAAGAAAGCCTAAGTGTTAGAATTAAAGTGTGTTTTACAATTTCGGTGTAAATTGTAAAAGTGTTATCGAGCAGCAAATAAGTCTCGATCGGATTGTACTTGTATTCCTTAGTGAATATCCTTCTCGCGGTTTCGAGAGGAAGTGGTGACGTAGGAGTTTTAGCTCCGAACATCCATAAAATCTGTCTTGTTATTTACTGTATGTCGGTTTCATTACTTAACCGATCCGTACCACTATAACCGACTTAACCATATCCAAGCCGAATTTCCAGACTACCGAAGCCGACCCATCAAATCTCAAAACTCCATTATACAATACCGATTCTGCCTATCATACAAGCGTGCCGCTTCAACCTGAAAGCAAACCTCTTCCGCGCTTGAACCTAGTTCAAGGGTTTGTGACAGGTTGTGTAGTATTGAAACCCCGGTGTTAATCTCTAACCGGATTAACCACCACCCTTCGAGTGAGAACCGCTAACCGGTCCAACCCCCGGTCCTCTAGCGGAGACCTAGATCCTAACAATAACATATACCCAAAGCTTTCTGGAATGATCATCAATAAACGTTACAAAATAAAGAGTACCACTAATAGTTCGTACTTTTAAAGGACCACAAACGTCTGAATGCACCAGCTCTAAGACTTTTGACTTTCTTGAAGGAAGTTTATGCTTGAATGATACTCTAATTTGTTTCCCAGCAACACAATGAGAACATTTCTCCAAATCGGTCTCACTCAAACCAGAAATAGCATTTTTCTTAACCAACAAATTTAACCCCTTTTCACTAATGTGACCAAGTTTTCAGTGCCATAATTTGGAAGCATCTTTACTCTGTACAACATTCACACTATCCTTGCATATCGAAGTTTGCATCAAATATAAATTAGAATATTTCTCTCCTCGAGCTATAATCAAATTACCTTTAGAAAGTTTCCATTTTCCAGAACCAAAACTACTCGTGAAACCATCATCATCAAGTTTTCCAGTTGATATCAAATTCAGCCTAATATCTGGAGCATGTCGAACATCCTTATGTAATAATTTCGACCAATTACCAGAATCCAAGCAAACGTCACCAATACTAATAACCTTACTTAAGCCGTCGTTACCCATCTTCAATACTCCAAAATCACCTGAAGTATAAGATGTAAAATAGTCTTTCCTTGGCGTAACATGCAAGGAAGCGCCGGTGTCAAACACCCAACTCGACTCATTACATACAAGGTTAATTGTATTCTCATCGTGGACAATTACGAGACCATTTGAAGTCGTTATTGACACACGATCTTCACCAACATCTTTATTTTGATTAGATCCACTCAGTTCGCGTTTCAACTTAAAACATTCTTTCTTAATGTGTCCCCTTTTACTGCAATAATAACATTCAACTGACTTGTACTTGGATTTAGACTTACTTCGACTCTTATGTCTCGCATTGTCTTTTCCACCCCTATTCATCTGTCTCCCCCTATTTTCAGTAACCAACACATTTGAATTTATCGAAGACCCTTAAGATTTTCTTCTTAATTCCTCATTCATGACGCCACCTTTGTCCATCTGTAGAGTTACTGCACCATTAGCAACATAATTACAAAGAGAAACCTTAAACGTTTCCCACGAATCGGGTAGAGTAGTCAATAACCAAAGTCCTTGAACATCATCTTCAAACTTAATTCTCATGCCTGACATCTGATCAAGAACACCCTGAAACTCATTTAAATGATCAGCCATAGAAGAACTATCATTATATCTCAAATGAATTAATTTCTAAAACAAGAATAATTTATTACTTCCAGTCTTTGAAGCATATAAATTTTCAAGTTTATTCCATAAAGTTTGTGCATTTGTCTCATGTTGGATGTGGTTGTAAACATTCTCTTCAACAAACTGACGAATAAAACCACATACCTGTTCATGCTCAAAATTTCATTCCTCATCAGATTTGGCTGCAGGTTTCTCACTACCAAAAACTGGTAAGTGTGAAGTTTTAACAAATAACAGATCCTTCATCTTTCCTTTCCAAATTTGATAATTTGAGTCATTCAGTAAAATCATCCTACTTGTGTTTATCTCCATAATTCAATCATGTCCTAAACAACTAACCAAACTCTGATACCACTTGTTGGGAAAAAACGTATATTCTATCCCTACTCGATTGAAAATTTTAGGAACAGATAAAGTACAAGTAAAATCGGAAATAAATAACACAATGCACACACGAAAATTTTACGTGGAAAACCTCCTCAAATCAAGGAGTAAAAACCACGGGACTTTACGCCCAGTTCAAGCTTCACTAAAATCAGAGTTGGGAATACAATCAATGTATAGCAACCTTTAATACCGCAGAAAGATAAAATGGCATACCCAAAAAGATACAACTTTTTGGTCCCAAATAAGTCAAATAAAAACTTAAATTAGAAAGAACCTTTAAGCCCTAGAAAAACTCCGTTTGAATCTCCGACGTGAGTTTGATGAACCTACGCGGTTGTAAGCAAAAATCTGATACAAGATTTTCTCTTTCTTCCTCTCTTTTAATTTTTGACTTCTGCTTCTTAATGACCGTTGCCGCTCTTTTTATATTAGAGCAATTAAGTTATAACATAACTCTTTAAATACTATAATATCCTTAATAAATTAAAAGTGAACTTGAATTTTATTGGGCCTTTTTCATAGTTGGGAGCTCAAACAAAACCCAACAAGTGTGACATAGTAATTTTAATGTTTAGTCTAAATTCTCTAAACAGATTATGTTAAGAATATTTAAAAAAATAAATTTGAAAACTTAAATACATTAAAAAAATATGAAATATTATTTGTCAATAACTAAAATAACATTTTTATATTATTGATATCATTTTTAAAAGTTCTCTCAGGACAACCACATTCTTTCATCTTTCATCACAATCACATAAGTTTGAGGGGGAATATTTTCAATATTGTTTCTCAGACTTAAAAACAATTGGCTTGTTGAAAAAGTATAGTGAGTCAGGTTTGATATGATTCTTTTGAGCATAGTATCATTTTTTTTATTTTGCTTTTAACATTTATATATTTCACATTTGTTTACATTAATATATTCTTACATAAAATTAATATGTAAATCATGTAATAATAGCTGGTCGGCAGTGGTGCCTCTCACATTTTTATTATAATAATCTCGCACTTCTTTTTATAAAATAATATTTGTTTTTTTATTTTATACAAACACTATTTTCTAATATATAAATATTTATAATAAACTAAAACTTTCTTTTATAAAAATTAATAAAAAAATCATATTTATAATATTCTAATTTCAAATATAATTTTATTAAAATAATAATTATTAATATTTTATACGAACAATATTTTTTTAAGATATAATATTTATAATAATACATAAATTTTAGTTAATATATAAATAAGATTTATTTATATAAATTAAAATATAAAGAATTATATATAAAATAATGAAAATCATATAATATTATTATTTATTTTAAAACTACATTTATATTATAATTATATATATATATATTTTTTTTATTAATTTCAATATAATTAATAATACAAATTACTCATAAAATAAAGATTAAAATAACAATTTATATAAATATAAGGGTAAAATATTATTTTATATTTTTTAATTTTAAATTAGTTTTAAACTATTTCAACAAATAAATGTATTTATTAAATTTTATTTAGGGGCTTAGGATTGTGACACATATTTATTTTTAGTTATTTATTTTATGTAGGATATAGAAAAATGGAGATGTTCTATAAACGAATTTGTACTTCTACATCACATGACCAACCTGAACTTTCTCAATCAATTAATGAGTCTACTAATTTAGTAAGTCTAATGTTACTGATCAAATATACATGATTAGAATATAGCATATCAAAAGATGCATCATTTTGTTTTTGGTGTTATCTTTTCAAGCCTTTAAATAAAGAAAACGTAGATGATACCTTTATAGGAGATGGGTATAAAAATTGGAAAAGGGCATTAGAAAGATTCAATCGTCATATGAGAACTTCAAATTATCATAATGAAGCTAGAATTCAATTTGAATCATTTCAAGATCAAAGACATAGCGTGAGAAACGTTTTACGTGACATGGTCGTGATATAGAAATAAATTATCGCACCCGTTTAACGACAATGTTTGATGTAACATGCTTTCTATTGAGGCAAGAATTACCTTTTCGAGGACATGATGAGTCAAGTAGTTCATCAAATAAAGGTAATTTTCTTGAATTGATTGATTGGTATAGTCAACGTAACGAAGATATTTTGTCTTCTTTTGTACCGACTCATGGACAAGATTAATTTAGTAATTGTGCTTGTTAGTATTTTGTAATTGTGCTTTTTAGTATTTTTATGAAATTATCGAGTAAAATTTTATATAAAAAATGCATTTATTTGATCGCCAAAAAATGCTACATTATTATGTATTTGGCTCCCTCGAGAAAATATTTGAGTCCGCCACTGCTGGTTGGAGTGTTAGTGGTGTTTGATAAATATTATATTAATTTATAGTAACAATTTCTTACATTATTCATAAAAAAAAAAGAGTGAGATCCACTTATTTGAAAAAAATAAATATAGAAAAAACTACTTAAGTGTATGATTATTATGACTTTATCCCTATATTAATATTCAATAATGGGTTGTATGACACATTATTAATACTACTACAAACTTGTATGACTTTATCCCTATATCTGTTAATTAACCTATTATTTAACTAACTAAGCTAGGTTACTCTAATAAAAATAGTATAAATTTAATATATTTATTCAATAATAAAACACAAAATATAACTATTAAACTAAAAAAAAATATAAAAATATTTTTTTTATTAGAGCACCCCAATCATTCGGGGTTGCTAGTGCGGGTGGGTTCATGCTATCATGGTCCTATTTTTATTTTAATTAAATTGGATGCGATTGAATTTTAATATATGTTGATTGAATCAGTTTGTGGGTTGGGTTAGTTGAAAATCCTATAAATAATTTAATTTTTTATATACATTTTTATCAATTAAAATATATTTTTTATTATATATTAATATAATATATTTTTTTGCTTAATAGCCCAATTTTAATTTTGAACAAATAACCCTCAAATAATGTAAATAGGTAGCAAACTTCTTCATCTTCACTCCATTCACATTAACAACAAAAAAAAAATAACACCTTAAATGTTAAAATATATTATATTATACTATTAGATTATAATATTTTGTAATATAATATTAATATATTGAATTAAAAACATATTTGATTTGATTCATTTTATAATTTATTATTTATACAAATATAGTAATAAATTATAAGATAAATTAAATATAATATTTTCTTAATTATAGATATTAATATTATATTATTTAATCTCTCATATTATATATAACATATTTTATCAAGAATAATTCAATTAGACATCCTTGAGTATCTCTTGATACGGTGAAGATGAAGAAATTCCATTATAATACAACATTAGAAGCTAGAGATACACAAATAAGTGAATATCTATCTCTTCTTTATAATCATTAAATATTCTCTTTAATTGTTTTTCTAAGATTCTTTGTTTTACAATCATCTATTGAGCATTCATCTTTATTTATGGATTTTGTTTTTTGATTTAGACACATTTTTTTAATTGTGCTATAAGTTATCTCTAAAACATTAAGTTATGTGCATATAAAAATCATTAGGAATACGGACGATTCAGGAGTAATCATTAGAAGTACTTTTGAAAATGTTGAATGTTAATGGTTATTTCACAACAGTGAGACACCAAGAGTCGTTCTCCTTTGATATAGAAAATTGTTAAGCATATTTGGATAATTAACATGTTCTCCATTTCAATTAGGTGAAGAACCAAAGATACTCACATCCAATGATTTACTTGCAATGACAAATAACTTCAGTAAGGAGAACTTAATTGGGAATTTTCAGTTTGGAAATCTTTATCGTGGCTTTCTTGAGAATCAACACTTCACAATAAAGATATGGGATCCACCAAATTTAATATTTGGTCATCTCCAATATCATGAATGCAGACTTATGGTAATGTTTTGTTCTAAATATTCCCTCTGATTTGTATGATATTTTTTTATTGTTTTAAGAAATTTTATTGTTTTTGCAGGATGAACTCATTATGCTTCGTCATCAGAGGATTGTGAATCGATGCATTGCCAGCTTGTACGGATATTGTTGTGACAAAGAACATATTGCTGTTGTTTATAACCTGAAGACCATGGATTCACTGCATAACCTTTTATTGAAAGGTTTACTTTCTACAACAATAACAATTATAGAATATTTGACACATCTTTTTAATGTTATTAGTATTTCGATATAAAACCAACTTGAAAAATATGGTTTAGAATGGAAGAATTGGCCTATATATGTCATATAGATGAGCTTGGACAATTATTTTACTTTAATCTTATCTATGATTTGAAACTATATCTAAATATATATCTTCTGCAATATTAGAGGATTTTTCATGGCTACAAAGGATTCAAGCTGCCTTTGCATTTGCCTGCCTCCTCAAGTTCTTCCAAGCTAGACGGGGAGATCTTGACCCATTTTTGATTTGCAATTTGTCTGCAGAACATGTGATGTTGGATGAGGTCAGTTTCCTGTATTATATTTCTATAGGTGTGATGTTTTATTTTCTTCTAAAATTTGTGTTGTCATCATAGTTAGTTTTTGTTCATTGTCACAGGAATACAACCCAACGTTGGTTGATTTCAGCATGATAACAGGTGGGATTTTTTCAAAAAAGTTAGTACATTATTCTCAACGATTTTCTCATGGATGCTTTGGTTACCGGGACACAGACTTATTACATTACTCGTCAAACCATTTAGGTATGACAATTTTGATTAAAATCACCAATCCTATTATTTATATATGTTGGTACAATTGTGGCTTAAAGATACTCTCATCAAGTACATATATGTTATTTAATTTTGTTTTTTTTACCTGAAGGTGTCGTATGTTTTTCAATTTATTTATACTTGGTTACTATTGTTCCCTCTATCCAATTTTTTCTCTAGGTGTTTGATGCCGGAAGATGGTGTATTTATTCCCTTAAATTGACATCATTGTCTTCTTATTAATATGTTTTTTTTCTTGCAGCAATGAGGACAAAAAAAAGTGATATCTTTGCATTTGGTGTTATGCTCCTAAGCCTCATAACGAAAAGATTGACCATAAGAAACGTGAATAGGGAGAATGGTACATGTTCGGATGATCCTTTTCTAGAAGATTGGGCATACGAAGAATATATGGGTGGAAAATCATTTGTCCACCCTAGTTTCCAGGAAAATCGAGGCTTCTATGTTGGAGACGGGTGCAAGCTATCAAAGTTGGCTTTGAGTTGTTCATCTCATTCTCGTGAAGATCGACCGACTATAAAGAAAGTTGTCAAGAGTTTTTTAGAACTGCAAGTTTTCAAGAAAAGTAGACAACTTGAAGATGAACCGGCTATGAATGAAGTTGTTAACAGTTTTTTCAAATTGCAAGTTTTCAAGAAAAGTAAACAACTCTTAAGTGTGGACCCTTCAGTTTCTCTTGATACGAGGGAAAGGAAGAAAGCCTTGCATGACACCGAATCAGGTAGACATCAATTATTAATTGCATAACCACTCGATTTGATTTTATATCTAAGAATTATTGATCATTGCTGGCTTAGTGCCTTGTACACTGTTCTTTATTGAGCTATATGGGCTCTCTCAAATCGCAATCTATGTGTGAATTAAATGCTTGTAAAAAGGTATAGGAAATTGATGAACAAGTTTTAATCCTCAAGACCAATGTTGTTTTTGCCCAGATTCTTTCAGTTGGAAGGTGTTCAAGGATAACCATAAATGTACTATCGAAGACTTGAAGGATTACACTAACAATTTCAGTCAAGACAACTACATTGGAAGGTTTCAGTTCGGAAAACTTTTTCGTGGAGTTAAGAGATATAGTATAAGGGATACAAGGGATACTGTATACATGATTGTGAAGATATGGGACGTTGATCAAGATAATTTACTGAGACTTGGGGTATGCTTTTATATAAAAATTTCACTCGCTAACTTGTGTTTAAAACATATTAATTTCTTAAATTTAACTGGATCAACACCAATCTTTTAGGATGAAATGTTACTTCTTAATCATGAAAAGTATGTTTGTCATCCTGCAATGCTTAGGATGTTTGGTTATTGTATTGAAGATGAACATGTTGCTATTGTATTACAATGTAAGTCTTTGTCCATGGATTCCATTAGTAATCTCCTGCCTAGAGGTATACTTCTTTTCTTGCTTATTATTTTCATTGTTTTATTTTTGAGTAAAGTAAAATGAGACATTTTGTCCATCATCAAGAACATATAAAGTATATTAACT
Organism: Impatiens glandulifera; assembly: GCF_907164915.1. Taxonomy (NCBI): domain Eukaryota; kingdom Viridiplantae; phylum Streptophyta; class Magnoliopsida; order Ericales; family Balsaminaceae; genus Impatiens; species Impatiens glandulifera. The sequence goes on along the minus strand of NC_061866.1, from coordinate 45,794,144 downwards.
TAATAAATTTTTTTCATTGCTAGATGATTTTACATGGCTAGATAGGATTAAAGCTGCACGTGGAGTGGCTTCCCTCCTCAACTTTCTACATGATGCATCGTATCACATGGATCCTTTCATTATACGTAATCTGAATACAGCTCATATAATGTTAGACAAGGTTAGTTTTGATCATTTAATTATATGTATATTTTAAATTGTCTTTCACATCTCTGAAAAAACACTCTCAAGTAGTATATGACAATTATTTTGATAATTTAAATATAGAAATACAATCCAATGTTGGTTGATTTTGGCTTAATAACGGGTGGGATTTTTCCAAATCGGCAAATAGATATGGTTAGAGCATGTTTGGGATGTCAAGATGAAGTGAAATTAGCCATTGACAAAAGTGGTAAGCTATTTTGTTTTTGTAAAGGTTTTTCCGAAATGATTTTCTCTCATAATTATGATGACATTATATGATGTGTTGTTTTTTTTTCTTTTAGGGAAATATTAAATTTATTAATTAACTAAGATATTGACTAATTGACTATAGGTAGTTGGACTACAAAGAGCGACGTGTATTCTTTTGGAGTATTTCTTTTACGTTTGATATCTGAATGTAATATAAAGGATCCAAATAGGCTGTCATTGGTTTTCAATGATAGATGGTGGTGTATTTGGAAAGGCACGGAGAATGTACTCATTCACGAGAGTTTGCAAAAAGATCCAACCTATGACGATAATGATGGGCAAGAAATTAAGAGGCTCGTTATATGGTGTGTGCAAACTAATCCAACTTATAGGCCTTCCATGCCTGAAGTATTAGACGTATTTCAGAAACTTAAAGTTGAACAGTCACTCAGACTTTATAAAGGTAGAAAAGATGTTTTAGGATAAATTTACTCGAGATTTCAAACTTTCCAAAATATGCAGGTAAATTTTTTCCATTCTATTTATCCTATTTAAACATTAGTTAGTGAAAGATAAAAGGTAAAAGTTTTAAGAATTATTTTATTTTTTTGTTTTGACTTCACTATAATTTAAGTCAATAATTCTTTTTAAGTTATATAATCTTACAAACAATTAATTATATTAAGAAAAGACAATTTAGATCTTTTTTGATTTGTGTAAGGTAAATAGAAAAAAAAATTGAAAACAAGTTTACACTTTTTTAATTGGCTGGATTTTTTTATAGAAAGGTCTAAAAAAATTAAGTAATATTTTCACGGCTACTATAAATCAGAGTGAATAATAGTATATTTTTATACAAACTTTGGATAGAGATCTCAAATATACACATGTATCGGAAATATTTTATTTATGTATAAAACTTTATAAAATATATCAAATTTATTTAAATTAACATAAATATTAATAACCTTACAAACTAAGTCTGTTGGCAAGTTATGAATATCCTCGGTCCTGGATTGTCGTCAGGTGAAAAGTAAGTTTTAATTCGCGGCGATTAATCACTCCCTCGTTCTTATTCAATTTCTTCTCCTTTCCATCTCAAACCCTTCATCTTACCCACCTATTCCTTATTGAATAATGTGAAAAGTTTTAATTGGCGGAATTAATGTGAAGATGAATAATAATGAGACTTTAAATATTTGGGTAAGTATATTAAATTATATATTTATTATAATGATTAAGATTTTTGAAAAATCATCTCATTAAAATATATATATATATATATATATTAATAAAACTAGCATTTAGCCCGTGCATTTGCACGAGTAATAATATAAAAAATCGTGAAAAAAATTACGGATAACATTTTTAATTTTATTTTTAACCGTTTTAAGTTTTTATGGGGGTCAACCCACAATCCGACCCAAATATCCATTTACTCAACATCATTATATATAGATTAGTTAGTTAAAAAGTTGAACTTATATTAATATTAAAAAGTCTCGCGTTTATCAAATTTAGTGTTGAATTTAAAATATAAAGTCTTTGTAGCCTAATTGGTTAAAGAGTTGTACTTGTTTTTGTTAGATTACAAGTTTGAAACATACCTCCAGCATTTTTAATTTTATTTTTAACCGTTTTAAATTTAAAAACGGGTCAACCCACAATCCGACCCAAGTATCCAAATTAACCACAGCTCTCGACCCGGCAATCTGGACACTTTAAAAATTAAGCATCATTATATATATATAGATTGGGTATTGGATTTGGTTTTGATACACTCTATATCCTCGATTCTGAATCCGGTCGGGTAACATTTTACTACTCATTCCCGACCCCGACCCGAATTTAAAATATTTGACCACGAACTCGATTGGTAACCTTTTACTATTCTCATTCTTGTCTCCAAATCCGACCCCAATTTAAAATATATGACCTCGACTATCGTGTACCCACGAATATTGGGTATACGGGTAACGATGTCAGGGTTAAACTCAGCTTAGCTTTATATGAATTTGGATTTGAAATTTGTTTTTTATATTATATATAAATTATTATCGTTTATAAATATAATGTGGATTGGTTAAAACAGTTTAGGCCTTTCAGAATATGTCCAAATCGTGTGGCCCATGATTTTTTTTTTTGTTGTGTTTCCGAATTCTTCAATTCTTTGTTCGGGCTATCCATAAGTAATTTCTACTTTACTTTTGAGGCCGCAAAATAATTGGGTCTAGGTTTAAATATGGTATAGGCTTCCTATAAGAATAAATTAAAATAGATTTGGCCTAAGGGTATTCTTGATATTTCATTTTTATTTTTGATTGATATATTTTAATATAGAACTAATTATTACATATTAATTTTCTATAAAAAAAAAACTTTTAAGAATAATTTTATTTGTTTCAAATTTTAAAAGTCATTTTATCAAGTATACATTAAAAGCGTACATTGCATTAATATTATAAGACCATGAAAGGATCTAGAATAGAATTAAAGTTAAATTTAAAAAAAGATAAAAATTTTGGAATAAATTTTTTTAAAAAAAAAATAAAGGAAAAAATTAATATATAATTTGAGAGAATCAAACTGAAAGTGTCATTTAATTTATTTATTTTTGTTACATTAACACTAGACAATCAATATAATTATTCGCGACATAGCAAGTAATAATTTTTTTTTTAGTTTTAGGCTAGTATTCCAATATGTAGATCAGTCTCTAATTATAAACCAATGATACCATGTTAACATTTTAAAATACATTAAATATGTAAATGGTTTCAACCAGAACACATAGGGTCAAAGTTCACTTGTCACTAATTTACATTATAATTCATACTATTTTGATAAGTCTTATAAAAAAATTGATACTCTCATCACTATTTTGACACATCTATTTTTTTAAATCATAGAATAATAATAATAATATTTCAAAATGAAACTATATGATTTTGCTACTTTTTTATCATGATTTGACTCACAAGTACATGTGTTGTCGGTGCTGGTGATATTGGGGATTAATTAATAAAAAAAATGTTTTAACTTTGTTTAAAAGATAAAAAATTCTTATAAGATTTTTGTGTTAAATGAAAAGAAAAATACATTAGTCTTATATAATTATGCATGTGGTTATAATTATTTTTTAAACCAAACAAACTTATATAAACTTGTGGATTCACACAATCCTTATATGAACAAAAGTCTTATTACATATTCACAATCTTATCCATATGTACGCCTCTACTTATTTTTAATAACAAACACTATTAATAACTACTTATTTTTAATAACAAGCACTATTAATAATAAATAATACTATTAGCTGGTTTCTACTATTTTTTTCACTATAAATAGCTTTAACTTCATCCTAAATTTCTTATTAAAATCTTTTCCCTTTTTATATCTATACAAATGCTATGAAAAATATTAGGTTATCAAGAGCTCTCATCTTGATATAAGTTTGATACTCACAATAGATTTCAGTTAAGCTATGACTATAACACCAAAGAGTCACATCCTTTCACAAAAATATGAGTTTCAACTATCTGAATGGGGGAGAATCACAAAGATAAGACCAATTTTCAATCTTTGGACAAAGATATTGAAAAGGTGGCACCATTAGTCCAGATCCTAAACACCGCGACAATCAATCACTTTACAGAGACTTAGCCGCTTTATCAAGGAAGTATGGACAAAATTAATGAAATTATATATAGTTAAATAAGCTCAAAAAGTTGTATAATGTATTTATTATCTATCCTATATATAATAAAATCAAGTTTCATGGGATTTTATTTACATGCATTTATGGCTTTTATTGATAATTATACTAAATCATAAATTTATGGTGCATGCATCTACTCGGTAAGACATGACATATGAACTTTTAAATTGGAGAGATGAAAATAAATAAATAAATAATTAATTGCTGAATCTCAATTTGAAAATAGAGATTATAAACTTGTAATATCTTATAATTAGCATGACAATTTCAGAGGAAAATAATTAGTGATACAATTTAATTTATAGATGTTGCTCTTTAGAATTTTTATTTATTTTTCAACTAAACTTTATATTTGAGACAAAGAGATAGATAAGAAATAGTAAAGAATATTAGATTAATATTTATTGAAAATATATTTTCTACATATTAATTATATGAGTTGAATAAAATATATTTTCTATATATATTATTTGAATTTATACAAAATAAAGGTAACTAAGAAAAAGGAATTAAAAGATGTTCAGATTTCTAATAAAATTAAAAGTTAAAAAATTGGTTGGATTTCTGAGATACCGTCACTAATGCTACTGAACTACTGTTGCTAATGGATGCGATTTTGTTGGCCCCAAGTTTGGGATGATTAGGTGAAAAATAACATTTAAATTTTGTTTTATATGGTTCAAACACTTTAAAGAAACACAGTTATATATGTTTAGAGATCATTAGTTCTCTCTGGTTTCATTTATTGAGTTTTGAAACCAGAGATCTTAAGTGTTTGATTTTTTATTTTTAAATTTATGAAAGAAATTTGTAGAGTTATGTCACATTTATACATTATTTTTTTCGGTGGGCTTAAGCCTTAACATAGATCCACCCTCAACTAAAGAACAACTATAAATTAGAGTTAAGGTTTAAAAAAATAAAGAAAAAAATATGTAATGAATTTTAAAAAATGCAACAAAGATAACAATTCATAGTTGGCAGTTGGGATATATATAGACTTTGATAAGTAATAAATTAATTTTTTTTTCAGGTTTAACTCAAAACTCTATTTTTAGATTCATCTCTAATTATAAACCAATATACAATATGTAGACACTTTGCGATTCCAACTAGAACCCACACAATCAAATTAGGCATGCATTGGTTCAGTTGTCATAAATTTTACATGGTTCTTCATACTATTTTGACACATTATTAAAAAAAATACTATTTTCACTATTTTGACACATCTGTGAAAGAAAAATAAGAAGATTTATATGAAAAAGTATTAAAGGTAAACTAATGATAAAAAAAAATAGAAATTAAGGAAAATGAAACTAGATAATTTTTTAATTTTTATCATGATTTGATTGAAGTATATAAGTAATATTCGAGATATCAAGATTAATAAAAAAAACTATTCACTTTAAAAAAAATCTTAATTGGATTTGTGTTGATGAAAAGAAAAATAGCTCAGATTTTATATAATTTTTCATGTTGTTAAACAATACTATAACATGTGGATTCACATAATCTTTATCCATCCATGTGTAGATCATATCTACTTTTTTTTTCCATTATTTTATATTTTTTAATAACAAAATTAATTAATATTATCAGGTGGCTCTTACTTATTCTTTTCAATATAAATAGTTTAAAATTGATCTTTAAAATATCACCAAACACTCCTCTCATTTTATATCTATAGAAACAAACGCTATGACAAATATCATATTGTCAAAAATTCTTCTTCTCATAGTGGTGGTTATAAGTTTGATATTCATAGTTGATTTTGGTCATGCTAGGATACTAAAGAGCCACATTCTTTCACAAAATATCAGTTCCAACTAATTGAATGAGAGAACAATCATCAAAATAATGCCTATTTTCAGTCCTTAGACATACATACATACTCAAACTACATACATACTCAAACGTTGGCACCGACTCATTCTTCAACAGATCATTCTTCAACAGTCACGCGGTGAGAGCCTCATATCCTAAGAATCACGGTATATCACCAAACAAGACTTAGCCGCCCAATCAAGCAAATTATGCATAGTTAAATAAGTTCACAAAATTGTATGATGGGGTTTAATTATCTATGTTATACATTATCAAATCAAGTTTCATGGAATTTTATTTACATGCATAGCTTTAATGGGTAATACTAACTAATAATTTTATGGTGATTGCGTACACTCTCTAAGACATGCTAACTTAAATCAGAGATTGCTTTTTTATTTTATTTTTCATTTCCAGAATGAAAATAATTGGTTATAGCCTTCTATTTTTTATCCGGCGGTGTCGAATGACTCGTCTATTTCCCTAAAGCAAGATTCATCGGCTTCGATTGATCTCCACTAAAAGTGTCCCTTCCAGCTAGGGAGGAGCGATAGCTCTTCTCTCTCTATATTCTTGCGATAACGAAGGTGTGGTTCATACTCTAAGAGGAGAATAGATGTCCAGGTTCGGATCGAAGATCTTCGTGAGACGGCACAAACGCTTTTTGATATGATAGAGCGGTACACTTCTTAACAACCAAATCTCGACTCTGAATAATCTTTCGTAAAGCCCTTCGGACCCTTACGATCCTACTCAATTGGGTCGTTTATACAATTAAATTTATAGAAGTTGCTCATAACTAAATTTTATAATATTTGACATATAGAAGAGATAATATTATAGTAGATAAATAATAGATAAGATTGAGAAAATATTAGAGTAGATAAGTAATATATTATATTATTATTTATTAAGAATATATTTTCCATATATTGTTTCAATTAGAAGAATATATGTTGGGTGTGAATGCGATTGGAGTTTGGCTTAGTTCTCTTGTTTATCGATTCTGTTGCACCACTATCTCACACAAAGGAGGCAACCCTCTCACTAGCATCCAAACACCATAAAGTAATTTGACCTCTACCTCCCACCAAGAGAGTAATATCTATTTATATTATTAGGTCAAGTCCAATAAGCGAGTTACTAAAGATTGAACCACAATGTTGGGCCAACCAATACCCAACAATCTCCACCTTTGGCTCAAAACAGTGCAAAACACAATCACGGAATCACAAGACACATCATCGCCAATTTATTACCACCGAGGCAACAAAGAGAATACCCAAGGTAAACTCATGTCACAAAGACCAGGGGCAAAAGCACAAAGCATGCAAAATTCACAAAGATCAAACTCAAGAGCACAAAGAATTAGAAAATCACAAAGATCAAACGCAAGAGCACAAGCATACGAAAATCACAAAGATCAAATGCAAGAGCACAAAAAATATAGGAAAATCACAAAGATCTAACATAAGAGCACAAAGCATGCGAAAATCACAAAGATCAAATGCAAGAGCACAAAGCATGCGAAAATCACAAAGATCAAACGCAAGAGCACAAAGCATGTGAAAATCACAAAGAATGCCATGTCCACAAAGGACGAACCTCAAAGAGTTTTCCCTAAGTCAAAGTTTAAAATCCGTTGACATGAAATAATTTTTTCAGCATGTAAACACTTAGTACCCATATCAGCAGGATTAAATTCTAAAGGAATTTTCTCTAACTTAACAATGCTCTTTTCAATAATATCCTGAATGTAATGAAACCTAACATCAATGTGTTTAGTTCTATCATGAAAAACATGATTTTTAAACAGTTGAATAGCAGATTGACTATCAGAAAACACAATCACATTTTTGTCAAAAAAACCAATTTCAGACAAAACAGCCCTAAGTCAAATTGCTTCCTTAAAAGCTTTAGTGACAACTACATACTCAGATTTTGTAGTAGATAAAGCAACAATGGGTTGAAGTTGAGACTTCCAACTTATGCAAGAGCCACACAAAGTAAACACATAGGAAGTAGTAAACTTTCTATTATCCATATCATTATCATAATTGGAATCCACATAACCAACCAACTTAGTACCTACAAAACACTTAGAGAAAGTCAAGCCAACATCAACAATGATTTTTAGATATCTCAAAAGCCATTTCAAACCATTCCAATGAGTCATATTAGGGTTAGACATAAATCTACTCAAGCAACTAACTGTATATGCAATATCAGGCCTAGTGCTAATCATGAGATACATAACAAACCATATAGCCTAGGAATAAAACACATTCTTCATTTCAGTTATTTCAGTTTCAGTCTTAGGAGAATGATCCTTACTTAACACAAAGTGGGAAGCAAGAGGCACATTCACATATTTAGCATCAGAAATAGAAAATTTACTTAAAATTTTATCAACATATGCACTTTGATTCAACATAAGAGAAAATTTTGTTCTATCTCTAATGATATTCATGCCCAAAATCTTCTTAGCATCACCTAAGTCTTTCATGTCAAAATTTTCACAAAGAGATTTTTGTACATGCATAACAGACTTCAAACATGGACTAACAATCAACATGTCATCCACATACAATAAAAGAAATACAGGCACAAAGTCTATATTCTTGAAGTAAAGGCAATGATCAGAAGAACTTCTTTTAAACATCAAAGATTGCATGCACTTATCAAATTTAATATTCCATTGCCTAGGAGATTGTTTTAAATCATACAAGGTTTTTTTTAACAAACAAACATGATCAGACAACTGGTGGTCAACAAACCCTCAGGTTGATGCATATAAATATTCTTATCAAGTTTACCATGTAAGAAAGCAGTATTAACATCAATTTTCTTCAATTCCCAATCAAAGTGAGCAACTAAAGCAAGCATAATTCTAACAGTAGTGAATTTGACAACATGAGCAAAAATTTCAGCATAATCTATTCCCTCATTTTGAGTAAATCCCTTGGCTACTAACCTAGCCTTGAATCTAACTTTTTTAGACTCTTGTTTTACCTTATACAACCACTTGAAATCCATTAAGGAGAAATTATGAGGTTTAGGAACAAGTTTCCAAGTATCATTGATTCTTAGGGAATTCATCTCATTATTCATAGCAATAATCCATTTAGTAGAAAACTTAGATATCAAAACTTCTTTGTAAGAGCTAGGCTCATTATAGTCTAGGGATTCAAACATGTTAAAAGCAAATTCAGACATATTGCAATCATTCAAATTATCATCCCTAAATCTAGCAGGAATTCTAACAGTTCTTCTACTTTTATCCCTAGCAAGTTGATAGTCATGCAAATCATCAGACAAATCATTTGAATTAGACAAAACATTTGAATCATGCAAATCATCAATATTATGCACATTATCATGCTCCACCTCATTAGGGAACATTCACATCATGTTCAACAGGTTGATCAACAACTATAGGCACATACTCCACCTTATTAAGAACATCATAACAGGAGTGGGGGACATAGACAAACAAGGAAAATCATTCTCATTAAAGACAACATCTCTACTTATCACAATTCTAAGACTAGGTTCACTCATATCCCAAAACCTATAACCTTTTACCCCTTCAGGGTAGCCTAAGAACACACATGTCTTGGACCTAGGCTCCAACTTGTCAACCTTCTGATGCACATAACCAACACAACCAAAAACTTTCAAGTTGCTCAAATCCAGAGGTTTACCTGAAAATACAGATTCATGACATTTCCCTCCTAAGGGAACACTAGAGGACCTATTTATTAAATAAGCAGTAGTATGCAAAGCATCCCTCCAAATCTTCTTAGACAACCCAGATGACACTAACATATCTCTCACCCTCTCTAGAACTGTCATATTCATCCTCTCAACAACACCATTCTGTTGTGGTGTGTACGACACATACCTATGCATTTTAATACCCCAAGTAGCACATAAATCATTCATCTATTTATTACCGAACTCAAGATCATTATCTGTTCTAAGATTTTTGATTCTCTTACCTGATTGATTCTCAATCAAAATCTTTCACTTCTTAAATTTTTCAAAAACATCAGACTTATGTTTCAATTGTAACACCCAAACTTTCCTAGAATAATCATCAATGATGGACATAAAATATTGATTCCCTCCATGTGTAGCAACACTAGAGGGACCCCATACATCAGCATGTAAATCTTCAAGGATATCAGTACACTTAGACACATTTTGGTAGGAGGAGATGAGAAAACTCACCTTATGCTGTTATCCTAGCACACATGATTTACAGAAGGGGATGGGAGACAATTTAACACTACCAAAGTGACCACCTTTATGCAAAATTTTTAGACCTTTATTACTCATGTGACCTAATCTATTATGTCAAAGAAAAAATTTATCACCAATCACAGAGTTCACAGAGTCACAAGTAGTCTCAGCATGACACACATACAAATTGTTCATCTTTTTAAAAGTAAAGATAACAAAAGACCCACGCAAAATTTTCATAACACCTTTCCCCCACTTTCCCTCCAAACCATCATTCTCAAGAGATGCAAAAGACATCAAATTATAACACAAATCAGAAACATGCCTCACATTCTTCAAAGTAAACACAGAACCACAAGAGAACCTTAGACATACATCACCTATTCCTAACACCTTGCAATTTTTCGAATTTGCCATAGACAAAAAAACATGTTCAATCTCTTTATAGTTAGAAAACAAATATCTAAATGGAGTCACATGAAAAGTACAACCAGAGTCAACTAGCCAATCAAATTTGCACAAAGAATCAGATAACACAGAGTTCAAGCTAGCATAATCACATATATTATTAATCATAAAAATATCACCCATATTTCCCTCACAAACAACCACATTAGCATTTTCAACATGTTGATTTCTCTTAGGCTTAGGACAGTCTTTGATAAAATGACCAGACTATGACAATTATAACACTTTCTAGCACTAGACCTAAACTTAGATCTTCTTTTACTAGCAGAATGAGATTTCTTACCGGAACTCTCATTACTGACATTCTTTTGGGCACTTGACCTACCCTGAGATCTACCCCTCACATGCATGACTTCCTCACCAGACTGTTTACCACTCTCAGAGTTTCTCAAATCTAACTCCTTACTCTTAAGACCATTGACAACAATATCAAGAGTGACACTGTCTCTACCATACTTAATGGCATACTTTACATCATTAAAAGAATCAGGAATATCATTCAACAAGACAATGGGGGCATACTCATTAATGTTCTTATCACCACACAACTTAATATCATAAATGAGTTTAGTGAAAATATCTAGATTATCTTCAATGTCCTTGGGCATATCCAATCTAAATTTAAAAAACTTTTCAAGTAAAAACATTTTATTATGCAGAGAAATTTTAGTATAAACTTTAGACAATTTATCCCACAAGGTTTTTGCACACTCTAAATTACCAATTTTTCTCATCACATAATCAGATAAGTTAAAGTATATAGAGGCACATGTATTTTCATTCATTTCACTATTTTTCTTAACGGTATCAGTAACAACATAAACTTGACTAACAACTTTAAAATATTTTTTCTGAATCAAAACACATTTAATTTTTGTTTCCAAATGCTAAAATCAATTTTTTCGTCAAACGGAACCATACCATATTGATTAACACCAGACATGTTGTCAAACAAATTAAAAGAAATCAATAATCAATTGGCAGAAATTAATAGGAGGGTTCAAGCTATGATACCTTGCGAAACTCAAAGAAAGTTTCGACTTACCCACCCCGCTCGGGGATTTGCTGCTTCGTCTTTTCAGCAGCGGCACGGTGGCGACTTTGATTCTCAACGGTCGCGACAAACGCGACACCGACAACGGTTGAACAGGACAATAGTGACTTCTTCTCCAGAGGCGGCAACGACTTTCTTCTTCCTCCAGTAGCAGCAGATGCAGAGAATAAAAGCAAGAGGATTAAAGAAGAAACAGAAGACAGATCTACGCTTATTGGTGAAGATAACTTATATCCTCCAACCCAATATCAAACTCCAATTACAAACCCTAAACCCTAGCTCTGATACCACTGTTGGGTGTGAATGCGATTGGAGTTTGACTCAGTCCTCATGTTTATCGATTTTATTGCACCACTATCTCACACAAATGAGGCAACCCTCTCACTAGCATCCAAACACCACAAAGGAATTTGACTTCTAACTCCCACCAAGAGAGTAGTATATATTTATATTATTAGGTCAAGTCCAATAAGTGAGTTACTAGAGATTGGGCCACAATATTAGACCAACCAATACCAACAATATAAATTTATACTAGTTAAGGTAATTAAATATTCAGAAAATTTATATAATTCTAATAAAATTAAAAGTTACAAAATTTGCTCTTAATGGTAGAGTTTTGATACACTTTTCCTAAAATGAAAGGGGATGGACAATCTAATGAAGTAAGTTTAATATATCGGCTAAATATGCTAATTTTTACTTAAATATTTTTAGCCTAATATTTTGAGAATCTTACGTACAAGTGGGAAAAACTGTTGCTAATTACATTTCGCCATTGTTACTATCTTTTGACAGGATTATATATCACTGACACTAATACTAATGAATTATATTTATATATAATTTTCTAATAGCTAGTATTTTAATTTTTATATACGAAATACGGGTATGTTTAGGATAGGGATGCAAATGAGCCGAGCCCAAGCTTATTGGAGCTTGAGCTCGACTCGATTAAGTATTTATTAGCTCGATTCGAACTCGAGCTCGAACGAGCTTATAAATTTGAACCCGAGTTCAACTCGACTATATTACATACAAGCTCGACTCGAAAACTTGAACAGAAATTGAATTATTTATAATAAATTATTATTTTTAATATTTTTCAATATTATATATATTATATACTTTTATTATATGTAATATATTAACGTTTTTTATCTCTTTCAATATTATATACAATATACCCATTATTACATCCTTATTCTTAGTATTTACTTTTATTATATATAATATATTAATATTTTTTTATCTTTTTTATATTATATATAACATATTAATTATTATATCCCTAATATTTATTTTTAATATATATAATATATTAATTTTTATTTATCTCTTTCATTATTATTTATAATATATTTTTATTATATATATATATAATATATTAAACTTTTTTTTATCATAAATCCCTAATATTAACTTTTTTCTATATATATATATATATATATTATATATATATATAATATATTATCCTTTTTTCTATCCTCAATCAATCATATTTTCCAATTAAAAATCAGTGTATTTTATATTTATTCAACTCTATCTATATAAACATAAGTTTCTCCTAATACATAATAAATCATAAAGAAAATAATGAAGAAGACTAACTAATAAAATAGTTGTTTACATTCTTTGTCGCTAGATTTAGCTAAAATAAAAATAAATCAAAATTATCTAAAAGAAAAAACAATAACTATAAAAAAAGAAGTTAAAACAAATTTAATTACCAATAGAATTTTGTGAATTAATGAAATGTGAAGATTGAAGAAATAAGAAGAAACGAGAGTAAAAAAAATTGTGAAAACTGAATAAGAAGTAAATAAAAACTAAAGAAGAAGAGATAAAAGTGATTGAAAAAAAAAGAATAACTAATAAAGAAAAAAGAAAAAAAACTAAAGAAGAAGAGATAAGATTTATTGAAGAAGAAGAATAACTGAAGAAAAATAATTGAAGATGAAGAGTAACGGATGAAGAAGAATAAGAGAAAGAGATGAAGAGTGACGGTGAAGAAAAATAAGAGAAAGAGATGAAGAGTGACGGTAGAATATGATGAATGAGATATATTATGAATTAGGGTATTACTTTAGGATTATGGGCCTACATATTGGGCTTTGAAGAGAGAGAGAAAGAAAAAAAATATTGTGTAAAATTTTAATATTAAATAAATAAAAAATTATTTATATATTATGAGGCTCGAAAAAGCTCGACAAGCCATCGAGCAAGCTTTATATGAGCTCGAGCTCGACTCGAATAATAAACGAGTAGGTTCGAGCTCGGTCAAAGTCAAACTCAAGTCAAGATTTGACCGAGTAGCTTGCGAGTGGCTCACAAGTCACGAGCCACGAGCGACTTGACTCATTTGCAGCCCTAGTTTAGGATGTAGTTCAAGTGTTTGATCATATGCCCGCGAGGAATTTGGTGGCTTGAAAGTCTATAATTGTTGGTTACACGATAAATAGTTAATTAACCTTTATTGTTTTTTTTGTTACTTTTAAATTATAACTTAAATATAATTGTTAATCATTTTTAATAATAAATATTTTATTTAAATTTAAAAATATAATATATATTGAATTAGAATATAATCTAAAGATGTATGGACTAGTGAGGCTCTATCATATCATATTTACCCTTTATAATATAAAATAAAGTTTACATTAAATTATAACTTTAATATTTAAAAAGGATAAGTTTAAAATATAAATCATGATAAAAAAAAACTCATTGAAGGATAAATAAGAGGTGATGTATTCACTAACGGCTCAACTTAAATCTTGAATTGCATCAATCTGATTGCTTACAATTTAAATGTCATAGGGTTTATTTATTTCATTTACTAAAGATCAAGGGCATTTATATTTGATATGTTTATTTGTTTATACATTTAAAATTACAAGCTTCCCTTTGTTTCTTGTTGTTTTTTCAGATATTTTTATATTATTTGAAATTTTAGTTATATAACGATTAGTTATTTAAAATTGACCCATATATATTTTAATGTTCTAAAGTTGCTACTTTAACTTTAGATCATATAATTGGTCACTCAATAAAGTAAACAAAATATTCATAATTTTTTTTATTTTGTTTTAGTTCTAAATAAATAAATTCAAGTTATCATTTTTAGTTTTTCTCATAAACCTTTCATTCTTATTTCGTTTTTATTGTAAATTATAATATTTTTTATTTACTTACAAACAAACAAAAATTTAGACCACCTATACCTATGACAACTAAAATAATTTAGTCCAGTTAAGTTTAGTTGGGTACATAGAGGGATATTTTTTTTAGCGCAATTTATTATTTTTCATAATGAGCCAAAAATAAAAATAAAAATATTTTAATTATATAATAATATTATCTTATTAAGTTACTTGTATTAGTAAGTATATATTTTTATTATAGTTAATATTATATTGTTAGATTTTTTTATTTTTTTTATTAAATAGATAAATGATCTTTTATTGCTATGTATATTATGTTTTTTTTTTTAAAATAATACATTTATAGCTTTATTTAAAACAATAAAAAATAATTGTCTTCTTAGCCAAAACCAACCCTAGACAATGTGTACATATATGCATATTTTTTTTAAGAATTCCTTAAAAAACAATATATTATTTCTTTAAAAGAGAAGATATTAATTTCAGAATTCTTATTTCTAATAAAAAAATTAACAATAAATATTTTTGTTTAGAAAAATATTTGGATTTACTCATTTAAAAACATGGAAAAGAAGAAAATAAATGAGATTAAAAAATAAATTGTGTTCAATTGTTATGTTTATAAAATAAAATGATGTTAAAAATGTTATATTAAAAAAGCTTTTATTTGTTTTAGAAAAAATATTATGAATAATAATAAAATTATTTGTTTGTGTATAAAGTTAAATAAAAAAATAATATTTTTTTATTTTAAAATCTATTAAACATAAAATAAAATAAATAGGTTAATAACTAAATTTTAAAGAGTATAGATATTTATTTTTAATATTACATATGGAAACAAATTATTTTTTAAATTATTTTTATACACACATAGACAATTACAAAGTCACTATATTCTTTTTATCCTATTAAAATTGTCTATTAATTTATTTAAATTAATAATTTAATAAAATACTTGACCTAACTTTTTTGATAAACTATTATTTGGAGTTATGAAAACTTAATTTGTTTAATTTTATTTATTATTAGGTAGGATTTTAATTTTAAAATAACTATGATGCTGATAAAGATGATAATTGATTGTTTGGGCTATATAAGAATTGGGAGGTGCTTTTCCCACCCACCCCTCTCATATTCTCACCATTCATCGCTCTTTAATTAATTCCAAAATGATATATTTTCTATATAATGATGGATCTTTAATTAATTTCAAAATAACATATTTTCTATATAAGGTCTCATTATGTGAGCCATGTCTGACGTTTGGGCTGGATTCCTTTTTATTAATATTTTTTCTGAATTTCTATTGAGACCGGCCCACTTACAAGAATAAACTAATATAGATTAGGCCTAAGGTTATTCTTGATATTTTTATTTTATTTCTAATTTATATTAATATAGAACTAATTATTACATCTGAAAGGTCATTTGTCAATTATTCATTCAATCTTAAATTGCATGCATAATACGGAGGCCTATAAAAACCTAAAAAATAGAGTTAAAATTAGATTTAAAAAAAAATGATGAAAAAAGTATAGGAGTCAAATTTGATATGATTGTTATTCTATTTTCTTAAAAATATATATATATATATATATATATTAAATTTAACTAACATTTAGACCGTATATTTGCACGAGTAATAATATAAAAAACCGTGAAAAAAAAATTACGGATAACATTTTTAATTTTATTTTTAACCGTTTTAAGTTTATGGGTGAGTCAACCCACAATCCGACCCAAGTATCAATTTACTCAACATCATTATATATTAGTTAGTTAAAAAGTTGAACTTATATTAATATTAAAACGTCCCGCGTTTATCAAATTTGGTGTTGAATTTGAAATATAAAGTCTTAGTAGCCTAGTTGGTTAAAAAGTTGTATTTGTTTTGTTAGGTTGCAAGTTCGGAACATACCTCTAGCATTTTTAACTTTATTTTTAACCGTTTTAAATTTAAAGACGAGTCAACCCACAATCCGACCCAAGTATCAAAATTAACCACAACTCTCGACCCGACAATCCGGACACTTTAAAAATTAAGCATCATTATATATATATATATTAGTTAGTTAAAAAGTTGAACTTATATTAATATTAAAACGTCCCGCGTTTATCAAATTTGGTGTTGAATTTAAAATATAAAGTCTTTGTAGTTTAGTTGGTTAAATAGTTGTACTTGTTTTGTTAGGTTGCAAGTTTGAAACATACCTCTAGCGTTTTATTTTTAACTGTTCTAAATTTAAAAACGGGTCAACACACAATCCGACCCAAGTATCCAAATTAAGCACAGCTCTCGACCTGATAATCCGAAAACTTTAAAAATTAAGCATCATTATATATATATATATATATATATATATATATTTATATATTTTCTACTTTTCTTCTTTTCTTTCTTTCATTTTTCAGGATTCAGTTCTTCAATAAGGCTTACAGATCTTGTAAATCTTCTACCTTTCTTCTTTCTTCTTCTTCTTTTCTTTTTGTATTACTCTCAGATCTATAGCCCGGACGATCATCGAGTACTTCAAATCTTGCTCTGCTAACTTTCTTTTAGGATTCAGATCTATATCTATATATCAGCATATTCGTTAAATAAGGTTTACATATTTACTCTTTATCTTAAAGGTGTGAACTTTTTCTAAAGACTAAGTTTTTTTTTAAAATTTATTGTAATGTTTCTTACAATGTTTTTTCTTTAAAAATAGAACTTGTAATAAACAAGATAACGTCTTTGACTCTTGATATGATACTGAAGAGTCACTAAATTTGAGATCTCTGTTAAGGATTTGATCACTGTTTTTAATTATTATTTAAGGTTGCTGAAGACTTCTCTTTTTGATGATGTATATCTGATTTGTGGACCATTTATTATTGAACTCAACTAACCAGTTATATATATATGTTTCTCTTCCTAACTTTCTTCTTTCATTCTTTCAGAATTCATGATATTCTCCTTAGATCTATATCTAAAGCCAAAGAATTCATGATATTGTAAGTTCTCTTCAATTTCTTCTTCCCTCAGATCTATATATATCTTGTCTATTTTTTATTATTTTGAATTACTAAGAATTAAGATCGGTTTTATCTCCAGAATATCTACTATTGTAGTAATACACTACAAATGAGATTATATCTAAAACTTAATTACATCAACTCATTGATTTTTCATCAAGAAGACTCTTAGGGCTAGACTTCAAAATGAGGTTTATATGTGATAGAAATCCATGAAAACCATATTTTGAATACTCTAGGTCCATTATATGTTGATTTTTCTTCAACAAGAAGACTTCTATAGCTAGACTTCAAAATGAGGTTTTATAAATCTCACTTCATTTACAGTTCATTGAGTAATTTTATTACCTCATCTATGGTCATCTATGGTTGGTCAACTGTTTCCATTGAATTGAGTACATTTCAAAGTTAGGCTTGAAATCTTTGTAGCATTTATCTCACTGCAACCCAGTGCAGTCCATTTATTATCAACCAATCTTTTCTCTCTTTTGTTTTTTGCATCATGCTTTTTTTTTTTATCAAATGTTTGTTTGGTTGGTGTCGTTCCAATGTCCTTTTCTGTTTTCATCATTATGACTGATACCCCTAAACTATAGATGTCGGAATTGTAATTTGACAAACTTACAAATTTTCAAAAGTATGTTAAAAATCTAAATAATTATCACGTTTCGAATATAATTAAGATTTCACTTACTGGTTCTGAACTTTGTAGGACAGTAACATTCTTTGAGGATCTCTATTCGATTGCTAATCGTTTTGACTCCTTCAATATCTAACAAATGTTTAACAATTCTTTTTCCCTTTTGTGTAATCAAATGGGCAGCCAAAACAATTGAGCAAAATAACCTTACTACTAACAATCTAACAAACAGAGAGGATGAACATGTCTATCAATAAGAGAATTTTGTGTATGTTGTCTCATGGTAAGTTGCTAAAATCTTTTTGGGGAGAGACAATGAAGACAACGGTTGATCTGATAAACCTTTCACCCTCAACTCCTTTAGATGACGACGTTCCAGAAAGAGTTTAGAGATGTAAAGACGTCTCTTATGATCACTTGAGAGTTTTTGGTTGTAAAGTGTTTGTTAATGTTCCTCGAAATGAGAGAGCTAAGCTTCATAACAAGACGAGACATTGTAACTTTATTGGGTATGGTCACGGAGAATTTGGGTACCGATGTTGGGATCCGGTTAACAAAAACTCATTAGAGATAGAAAGAACATAATACTTTGGCTATCACATGAGAAGTACATTGAGAATGTACTTGAGAGGTTTGCAATGAAAAATGCAAAACCGGTTTCAGTCCACTTGCACATTTCAAGTTGAGTTCTAAACAATGTCCTACAAGTGAGAAAGAGAAAGATGAGATGAAGAATATACCTTACGCCTCCGCAGTTGGTAGCCTTATGTATTCCATGGTATGTACCAGACCGGATATAGCCCACGCAGTTAGTGTTGTTAGTCGGTACCTCTCCAATCCGAGAGAAGAACATTGGTTGACTGTTAAGTGGATTCTCATATATCTTCGAGGCTCTTCAAAAGCACGTTTATGTTTCGGAAGTGATACTCCTATTTTGGAAGGCTTTACAGATTTTGATATGGCGGGTGATGTTGATTCAAGAAATTCGTATCAGGTTTTTTGGTTACCTTTGCAGGCAGTGCTGTTTCGTGGCAGTCAAGGTTACAAAAGTGTGTTGCTTTGTCTACTACAGAAGTTGAGTATATTGCAGCTATCGAGTCATGTAAAGAGGTGTTATGGATGAAGAAGTTCCTACAAAAGTTGGCCAAAAGCAAGAGAAGTTCACTTTGTTTTGCGACAGTCAAAGTGTCATTCATCTCTCAAAAAATTCAGTTTTTCATTCGAGATCCAAACACATCGACGTGAGATATCATTGGATACGTGATGTGCTTGAGGCAAAAGAGCTGAACTTGGAGAAGATTCATACAAGTGAGAATGGTGCCGATATGTTTACGAAGTCCTTGCCTAAGGACAAGTTTGAAAATTGTCGGGAGAGAGCGGGTTTATTGGAGTCCACGAAGTTGCGTTGACGGGGGATATTTGTTGGGTCAGCTCATTTTGCAGCTGGGCCTGACAAATTAATAAAGCCCATCAGGACATATTTAATTAAAAAAAAAACACAACAGATAATTGGTTTTCTCTCCCTCCAACAACCTGACGGCAAAATTTTTTTCCATTGAAGTAGCATGTTCTTCTAATTTTCTTTATCCATTTTCCATTTGGTTAGCCATCTTTAGTGATGATGATAATGTATGTGAATGACAAGTTAAGATGAGGTTAATTGATAAGTTTTATTAGATTACCTCTAGTCTTGTATTGAACGACATTGTATACCATTTGATATAGCGGATGATTTAAGTGGCCGAAGTGTCCCGTGAATTTACCTAATTTGAGTTTTTCACGTAAAATCTTGGTGTCTTGTTATCTGTTTGTTAGATTGTTAGTAAGATTATTTTGCTCAATTGTTTTGGCTGTCATTTGATTACACAAAAGAGAAAAAGAATTGTTAAGTCTTTGTTGTAACTTGTCTATTTCTGAATTGCTAAACATGTGCTATTATTCGGATTTCTCCACCACAAAATAAGTTTGGTTGTGGTGTTATAGAATGATTAGTGAGTTTTTGTCACTTTTTCGAATCAATATTTTTAAAATAAAATAAAAGATTCTTATATCAGTATTTATGAGGGGTAAATATTGAATACTCTTCATCAATTCACCAGTACTATATGACTAATGAAATCGACCTAAAAATAAGATGGTTATGATGACGATGAACCCTTACGAAGTTGAATGTCTCCAAGAAGAGGATCGACTAGTGAGCTTACAGACCACATCAGATCTGCCGCCCAAACTATCATGCATCCTTTCACACCGTTGGAAGAACATTTTTTCATCCATTCCCCACATCGATTTCATAACCATCGCCGCTTCTTCGCCTCCAAAACGTCGAACGAGGGAATTTTTCCTAGAGGAACCACCATGCAATGTTAGAGACATCAATTTTCTTAACAAGACTCTCAATCTCCATGACAACAACTTCCGGATAAGAACCTTAAAGTTGAAATCCTCACAATTAAGTTCCAGTGCCTTCAATTTCCTAAGCAAATACCCCCCAAATCTTCCATATCCAAGAGCTAGACGTGAAGGTAAATAATCGATATTACTTCAATATACCGTGGAGAATCATCAATTGCAGGCGTTTGAGAGTTTTAAGGTTAAATATCTTGTTTCATAGTAGCTTTGATAATCTTATTAAACCATCAATGAAGATAAAATTCAAATTTCTTCACACGATGACGCTATATAAGTTATATTTCCTACTTTTTCATGATAAGCACATATTCACCGATTCTTCGTTTCCATGTCTGAAGAAGTTGACATTGATAAATTATATCCGTGTAAAAGAGCTTACCTTAGATGTAGTGGGTTGAATGATTTGGTTATAAAGAATTATTTGTGGACTAAAGTTAGAGAAATTGAAGGTAAAACATTGTTTTTATTATCCCAGTACTAAATGACACCAACAAAATAAAAATTATTGCTCCTATAATGAAGGTTCTAATATGGGTGAATATTCTCTCAATTCATATCCCTATTTTGTTGGAGAAATCATATCTCTTGGAGAAGGTCGTCATTGGTTTATTTCCAAACGACTCCTCTAATATATACATAATAGGACATGAAAATACACAAAGATCGGCCAATATGATGTCTAATTTATCTCATTCCAAATTTTTAAAGTTTAAAGACAATTCTATTTAGGTACACTATTTTTCAATTTTCACTTTCTTAATTCATTAATGTTATACGTGTGTGACTATTGTGTTACCATTTTGAATGTTTTTTTTTTTAATTATTATTTTATTGTTTATTTGACAGATTTTCTCCAAAGAATTTTATTAAATAATTTTGAGAGTTTAAGAACACTAAATATTCCGAATGAAGTGAATGGCTCCAAGACAAAGACTTGGGATAGCCACCTTTTCAAAAACTCTCCAAACCTTGAAATACTTGTCATCTCAATCAAAATATATGGAAAGTGGGATAATTGACAGGTAAGTTTTTATTTTGACGCAATACTTTGCTTTTTAAAAGTATTGCAATATATCTTTTGTATGTTTTGGAATTATTAATTTAAATTACAACATCAAATGAATTATTTAAGCGACAATAAATACTGGGAAGATCAAGTTCCGAAAATGAATTGTTTTCTTAATCATATAAGGACGGTTAAGTTGGAAGGATTTGTAGAATATTACAAAGATATTAGTCTAGTAAAATTCTTACTCAAGCATGGAAAAATTCTAGAAGAAATGATTTTGCACCTGAATTCTAAAACAGAATTGATTACAAAGATATTAGTCTAACAAAATTCTTACTCAAGCATGGAAAAATTCTAGAAGAAATGATTTTGCACCTGAGTTCTAAAACAGAATTGATTACAAAGATATTTGTCTAACAAAATTCTTACTCAAGCATGTAAAAATTCTAGAAGAAATGATTTTGCGCCTGAATTCTAAAACAGAATTGATTGGTCGTAAGTTTATTAACAGCTTATTTGAGAAAAGAGCTTTTTTGGTTTTACTTGAGTTTTATCCTAAAAACCTTGTTCGGTAAAAACTATGAAAAAACTGGTTTTTAAAATTTGAAGACTAATTTACCTTTTGACTTTAGATGATATGGTGTAGGTGAAAGAATGATAGTTTAGAGAGATGATAAGATTATATGGTAGTTTTGGTATTTAAATGATAAAATTATTTGATTTGATAATTGATAAAATGTTTGAGTTTTGGAATAAAAACTGGGATTTATCACAAAAATCCTTTCATCAAACGAGCTCTAAGTCTTCGTTAATGAAATGTTCTCGTGCATCTTCTAAAGTTAAGTTATTATTTCAACTAGAAAAATTTCCGTACGATGCACACGGATAAGGATAAAAATAAAATAAATTAAAAAATTATAATAATATTTATTCAATGTTTAAAATTATTAAAATAAAAAATATAACGCTCTCATTCAATATTTTAATCACTTCGATAAAATAACTTATTTTCTCACAAGTTTCATCACATATTTTTTCCGAATGAATCTCTCATTTCGTGGCTTTACACTTTCATTTTGTCAATCAAATATTTGATTCATATTTTTTAATAATTAGCATCGTGACCTCACACTTTGGTCAATTAAATATTTGATTCATATTTCTTTAACCACTTTCAAATGATACCGGTCTATTATCCCTCAATAAACTACATCTTAATCACATTTGGTTAAACGTTGTACTTGTTTTGTTAGGTTGCAAGTTCGAAACCTACAAATAACATTTTTAAATTTATTTTTAACCGTTTTAAGTTTATGGGCGGGTCAACCCACAATCCGACCCAAGTATCCATTTACTCTCATATAAATATCCAAATTAATCATAGCTCTCGACCCGGTAATCCGGACACTTTAAAAAATAAGCATCATTATATATATATATAGATTAGTTAGTTAAAAATTTGAACTTTTATTGTTAAAATGTCTCGCGTTCATCAAATTTGGAGTTGAATCTTAAATATAAAGTGTTGTTAGCCTAGTTGGTTAAAGGGTTGTACTTATTTTTGTTAGGTTGCAAGTTCGAAATCTACAAATAACATTTTTAAATTTATTTTTAACCGTTTTAAGTTTATGGGCGGATCAACCCACAATCCGACCCAAGTATCCATTTACTCTCACATAAATATCCAAATTAACCACAACTCTCGACCCGGAAATCCGGACACTTTAAAAATTAAGCATCATTATATATATATATAGATTAGTTAGTTAAAAATTTGAACTTTTATTGTTAAAATGTCTCGCGTTCATCAAATTTGGTGTTGAATCTTAAATATAAAGTGTTGTACTTGTTTTGTTAGGTTGCAAGTTCGAAACCTACAAATAACATTTTTAAATTTATTTTTAACCGTTTTAAGTTTATGGGCGGGTCAACCCACAATCCGACCCAAGTATCCATTACTCTCTCATAAATATCCAAATTAACCACAGCTCTCGACCCGGCAATCCGGACACTTTAAAAATTAAGCATCATTATATATATATATAGATTAATTAGTTAAAAATTTGAACTTTTATTGTTAAAATGTCTCGCGTTAATCAAATTTGGTGTTGAATCTTAAATATAAAGTGTGTTAGCCTAGTTGGTTAAAGAGTTGTACTTGTTTTCTTAGGTTGCAAGTTTGAAACCTACAAATAACATTTTTAAAATTATTTTTAACCGTTTTAAGTTTATGGGAGGGTCAACCCACAATCCGACCCAAGTATCCATTTACTCTCACATAAATATCCAAATTAACCACAGCTCTCGACTCGTCTGGACATTTTAAAAATTAATCATCATTATATATATATATATAGATGAGTCCATATTTTATTATTATCGGTTAAAAATAGTTTATTTTCCGTTGCTTCCCAACATGTTTTTTAAAGAAAATAACATGATTTTTTCTTATTAGGTGGAATCATTAAAACTTTAATAATGTAAGTAAAAAAAATAATGTATAATAAATAAGAATAGAAACATAGAAAACAACTAGCAAAAAATTAAACGCACGGCGTAAGTTAACACATATATTAACTAAAAAAATATGTAAAAAAATGAAAATTAAAAAAAAAATTATTTTTTTCGTCTTAATAAATCGTCGTGTTCGTCAAACCACCACTAAATGCTTGTAGTTGTCCACGCTAATTAAATCTACCATTCAAATGGATTCATTTGTGTTATTTTTTGAGATTCTAATATCAATAGATATTATAATAGTTAGTCTAAGTTGTAAACATAAAAAAATATATAAGATGAAATAATAAGTGGAATGAATATCGATAATTGGATAATTATTACTACATTTTTTAAGGTTGTAAGGATCGTAATTGTACACAACACAAGAAATAAGAAGTTCTAATTTCTCAAAATTTATGACTATAAATATCATTTAAAAGTCCTACCAATTTGAGACTATAAATATCAAACAAAATTCTTATTATTCATAGTGTTGATTTAAACAAAACTTATCTAAATTAAATTACATAGATCAATAAATACGATTGAAATCATCATCTGATAAGGATTTAGTGGTTTTACACGTTCAAACAATAAAGTTGATGTTTGAAATTTCTCTTTTTATATTCTTGTAGATAATTTCATTTTAAATGAAATAGATGAAAAAATAATAGAGAATGAAAAGTATAATATCAAAAGATTAAGAGTTTGGTAACCTTCTCGATAAACATCTTATTATTTCAATTTCAAGTCACCAAAATATTGAATAGTAAAAAGAAAAATAAATAAATTTATTACCAAATGAAAAGACAAATACATATATAAATACCAAAATAAAGTAGATATTAAATAACCAACAATATAACATTAAAGTTAAAATATGACAAAAAAATAATAATAATAGTAAAGTTAATAATAATAATAATAAAAATAAAATATCCATTGTTTATGAATTTACTTGTACCACCTAAATAATTTGTCTAAAATTTTGTAAAATGAAACTCATTTTTTTTTTTGTTGGTGTTGAAATTCTTATAATTCAATTTCAACATTATATATTTGCATTAAATTAGTTATGAATTATGGTTAAAATAAACTGAAGGGTTTGTTTTGTTTGATGTTAATTATTTGGATAAATTATTAATATATATGAATTAAAGGTTATAATAATATTTATTATCCTTTAATTTTATTTCCATTAATTAGTTATAAATTAGAATGAAATTGAATTGATTTATTTTATGGATAGTAGGTTATGTGAACATATTCAATATTCAATGTAAGTATATTTTTTTATAATTTAAATCTCTTAAATAGTTTTCATAATTAATACAAATCTCAATAATTATAGATGACTTTTTAGATAAGAAAGATTTATTTTAATTGAATTTATTTATAAATAATCAAATTATTTAAATGAAATATTTAATAAAAAATATTAATATATATGGATGACAGGTTATATTTATTGAGTTTATTTTTACTAACATTTTTTTCTTTAAAAATAGGAGTATAAAAAACAAAATTATTACCATAAAAATAGAAGTTGCACAATAAAATTAATAAAACACATTATTATTTCAATAAAAATAGGAATATTAAATAAAATACTTGATCTTCAATTATTCCAAGTTAGTGTATACATATAAATATACAAATCTAGAGCTAAACACAATTATCTCAAAATTAAAATATTTTAAGTGAAAAACATTCTGAAGTACAATACTTTACATCCAGAAGTATACAATGTCTGAAAGTACCTGAAACAAACCAAACAAAATTAGGAATTAATGCAATAGAAAAATCAAAATTTTTTTTTATAAATGAATTTTATGATAAAATGATCAAAATTTTACTGATATTTTTTTTTATAATTAATATAATATGATAACTGAAACTTTTATTATTCTTGTAGTTTTTTAATAATTAATATATATAATATTTTAGATGAGAATTATTAGGTTTGTTTTTAAAATAATTAATAAAAAAATATTTATATATTTATATATTTATATATTTATATATATATATAAATAAAAGTATATATATAAAAGAGTAACCGACATAAAATAATTAATGATGAAACTTTGTTAAGGATTAATGAAAATATATATATATACTGAATTAATAAATGAGAGAGAAATATATATATATATATATATATATATATATATATATAAGAAAGAGAAAATACTTATGACAATATGATGATGAGGATATTTTGGAGAGAGCATGATGTACATTTCCTCCAACATTTATATACATATAATTAAAATATTAATATTATTTATTAAAATATAATATTACTTATAATTTTATTATAAAATATCTTATTAGACTTGTGTTATGGAACAATAAAAATAAATAATTAATAAAAAAATTAATTTTTAATTTTTTTCTTCTAAATTCACGGAGACAAAGAATCTTCGGCTTTCTTTTGATTTCAAATTCTTGTCTTCTTTCGTTTTCCATTTTTGAAATCTCCTTTACAG
Source organism: Impatiens glandulifera (assembly GCF_907164915.1). Classification (NCBI taxonomy): domain Eukaryota; kingdom Viridiplantae; phylum Streptophyta; class Magnoliopsida; order Ericales; family Balsaminaceae; genus Impatiens; species Impatiens glandulifera. The sequence goes on along the minus strand of NC_061866.1, from coordinate 45,767,196 downwards.
ATTTTCCTATACATATTCATCACTTTATCATCTTGAAACGGTAGGTATCCAGCGAGCCGCATGACCAAATAATAAATGATGATAGAATTAACAACTGATGATTAAATTCAGACTAAATCACATTATTATTAATATAATATGAAATATAATATGAATATATTAAATACGATAATCAAGACAAATATTATAAAATAATGTGAATAATAAATAAATTAATTAAACATTATAATAAATAATAATAATATTTCAAAAAATATTTGGAAAATAGTAAAAAATATTAGGCTAAGAATATAGAGATCATATGCATTTAATTTTTTTATTAATTAGTCATAAAATTTAATCATTACTCATACTTTGACCATATCGGATTGATAAAATGCGTAGGATGTTATTGCAGCTGCCTGAAACGATCAGATTCAAAGGAAGATTGATGAAATACGTATGACGTTGTTACAGCTGCCTGAAACGATCAAATTCTTAAGAAAAATTGCAAAACAGTGAACAGCAGATTGTTGAAACATAACACAATACAAATTCAATTATTGAAAACATTATATTGATAGAGAAATTGAGAAGATTACAAGTCGATATAGAGATAACACGCTTTGAGACCGAAGATGTTGTTATAGCTGCCTGAAACGATCAAATTCCTGGAAAAAATGCAAAATAATGAGCAACGAATTGTTACAACATAACATAATGCAAATTCAATTATTGAAAACATGATATTGATAAAGAATTGAGAATATTATGAGTCGATCTAAGATTAAACCTATTCTCTCTTCAATTAAACCTTGTTGATCTAAGATTATTTATAGGAGAAAATATTTGGGTGGAGAAGAAGATGAAAAGTCGGGTTGATTTTTACTTTTAAAATAATTAATAAAAAAATATTAATATATAAATATATATATATATACTCCTGTATATATATATATATATATATAGGAGTAACCGACATATAATAATTAATGATGAAACTTCGGTTAATAGAATTCATGAAAATATATATATAGTGAAGGAATGAAAAACAATTAATTAATAACGATAGATGATGAGAGAGAAATATGAAAAAATACCTTATGATGATGATCATTTTGTATATACATATATACACATATATACACATATATATATATATATATATATATATATATATATATATATATATATATATTTATATATATATATATATATATGATGGGGCATCCTTTCTCAAGTCCGACGACTCAGCAGTGCGGAATTTACTTCGGGTACTTGCATTCTTGAAGCCAGTGTAGCCAATGCATATATATATATATATATATATATATATATATATATATATATATATATATATATATATATATATATATATATATATATATATAACAATGAATTAATAAAGATAAATGAAGAGAGAAAAATAAACATTTTTATACCTAATGTGAAAATCTATTTTAGAAAATTAAACTTAATTTAGAACATCAAAACTTAATTCCGAACATCATCACAATCAAAGCCAAATCCAAAACATGTCATAGTTAAAACATAGTTGTTGTTAGTATTAATGAAAAACATAATAACAAAATTTAATAAGAGTAAAAACATAATTATAGTCACAATAAACCTAATTATTGTAAAAGTGAAAAACATCATTATAGTAAACATGATTCAGAACATCAATAAAAGCATGATTTAAAACATAAGTGTAAACATAATTCAAAACATTACATATCTCTACTTACAAATTTAAAACTATCTCAAACCCACCAAGGTAGCCCAATGGTAAGAATCGGCTTAAAAGACCAAGAGGTCAAATGTTCAATTTTATCTAGAAGCGTTTTGAGTTGAAGTGGGGGCCATGACTTATTTATTTGGCGAAATAACTTATTCGGCGTCTTTCTTCTTCATTCTTCTTCGGCTCGGCGTCTTGTTCCTTCTTCTTCATATTAAAATTTCGAAATGGTAAGTCTTCAAGTCCCTTATGTTTGCTCTTCATTTTTGTTTATCTTCGTTTTTAAACCTATGTCTCTCCGTCTTCGTTTCAGGAGAAGCTTATTCCTACATCCACCAAATCGATCGAAAAGACTCGAATGTAAAATCTCGTTTAGGGTTTTGCGATTAACTTTTTAATAGATTTTTGTTTAAAGCGGGTGAAAATGTGCATTTTTGGTTTAGCGTTTTTCGATTAGGTTTTGCGATTCACTTTTTAATAGATTTTTAGTTGGAGTCGATGAAAATGTGCATTTTCAAGATTAAAATGTCTCGAAAATGTTTATACTTTTGGGACGTTTTCCCGAAAGTTCTCGAAAGTTTCATTTTTGGAACGTTTTCTTCCAAAAATGAAATCTTTCATGACGTTTTTTTTCAAATGTTTTCGAAAATTTTCATATTCTAGACGCTTTCTCCTAGAAATGAAAACATTTGGGACTTTTATTTCTCAAAAATGAAAACTTTTGGGACGTTTTTCTCCGAAAGTGTTCACTTTCGGGAGGTTTTTTCTCGAATTTTATCTATTATCTGTATAACTGTTTAGCGAGCTTCATTCATAGTTCACTTTTTTTTAAGAGTATATAAAAGAAATGCAACATCTAACCCTCCCCTAAAAGAGACATCAAATCATACAACTCATGTTTATCGGTTTAGCGAGCTTCATGGTTAAACATTTATTTTCAACCATTATATAATGATAAGATATTAGGAGAATGTATATGAATCATAGGTCACACGAAATGAATGTGAAGCTTTGTTGAGTTATTGTTTACGAAATAATTTATATAGTTGGTTGAGAATGTTAAAGAAGATAGATTGAAAAATATATATGTTTAATCACTCTGATATAAAATGAATACATTATATAATTTGGATAAGATTTGGGCTTCGACATTATCATCAAAATATACAATATGAAGTGATTAATACTAGTAAAAAAGATAAATGACGACTATCTCCACTGATTAGTTGTAACACCAATTGATATTATACCGATCAGTTATAATACCGATCGATATAGCCAGTAACATCCGATAGAAACTACGCGATAACTTTATGCGCTCTTTTGTAGATGACCTATACTGATTGGTATTATAATTAATCGGTATAGACTCTAACATTAATACTCGGATTACAATATAAATTCGTTGATTCACAATTTTATCCTTACATCCAACCGTGCAAAGTATTTCCAATTAAGTTAAATCATAATATTAGCCTCCTTATAGTTAAGGATGACAATTTAAAACTGTCCCGCAGTAACCGAATTGAATTGCTCTGTTTATATAATTTTATTGTGTCTCCCACTCTGACCCGCTCCGATCTCACCTTGACCAATAAATTTATCTATTCATTCTATTTTATAAGAGTTATAAGTTTATTTTCTTTTTAATAATAATATAAATTTTCAATATATTATATTAAAAAAATCCGTTTATATAATTTCATTATATAATTTTTATTTTTTAAAAAATATTATAAAAAAATGTCCCGCGGGAATTTCCTGAAACCGAACGGGGCAGGGATGGTAAATGCATTTCCCGCCCGAACCGTCCCATTAACATCCCTACTTATAGTGAAACCCTAATATATTTCTAGAGTCTTCATGACTTCCTCTCTGCCTAAGATCCTAGCTGCGGTTAGCCGGAGCTTGCACCTTGAGGACGATTCCGAGATTGTTACAGAAAGGACTATAATAGGAATAAGAAATTAAATGGGTGTAGGGGATGTGAGATTTGCATTCGAGATGTGTAGAATGCAGTGGACGACATGCAATCACACATTATGTTCGTTTTGTTGGCTTCTTCTTCATCCAAAATAGAGCTTCTACAACAAACAAACATTACTGTAACTTAAAACGATTGTCGTCATCATCTTCCAAACTTCACATGTGATACTTGTTGTGCAAGATTTGTAACAACTACATCAGCATATGAATACATACATTTATAATCACTGTAAAAGTTAAATTAAATATTCATATCATTCCACTAAATTCGTACAAGTTCATATTAGAAGCCCTAATATCAGATCTGATAAATCAATTTAACAAGATACAGATCTGATAAAATCTCTTCACTCCTAGTTGTTTAACTTCTGGACACGCTGATTCAACTGTTCTACGTGGACGACAAGATGAGTGAAGACAAGAATTCTTCAAATTCCAAGAATCATCACAGGCCAGAGGTTCTCGTTTGTGACAGTTGTCATTGTCTTTGCTTTCTTATCGTCGTCGTCGCCGACTGAGTCTGGTTTTTTGTTTCGGTATTACCCTATACTGCTTGGTTAGAATACCAATCGGTATTACCCTATACCGATTGATTAGATTCCAATCGGTATTACCCTTTATTGATTGGTTAAAGACCAATCGATACACCTTAAATTTGTAATACCAAGAGAACTTTTAGCGATTAGTGATAATCCAATCGGTATTATCATATACCGATTGGTAATTAAGGTATTATCGATCGGTATAGAGACTATTTTTTACTAGTGTACAAACTTTAACTCTTCACGAATTGTTAAATTATAAAATATTTTTTAATTATAAAATGTTCAACTATAAAAAAAAATTATAAAATTAACCATCAAAACATGTCTAATTTAAAGATTTCGTCACCCAAACCGCATTCGGCTGTTTGAACGACATAGATCTCCGAAAAATACACAATTTCAAAAAACATTGTGTCACAATCCGTCAAACATACACAAAGTTATGCCCTTACAAAGTTATTCCCTTCTAAAGTTATGCATTTTCAATACAAGTGTATTTCAACCTAAATCATGTTTATCTCACCCTCATTATTATGTGGTCAAGGCTAGTCCAAATATGTGTCCATTTATATGTTATTTTAATTACTTAATATCATATGCCCACTTTAAAAAGGTCATTCAAAGTTGGTCATTTTGAACTTGATATGAGTGTAACTAAAAAAAACTTCCTTTCTATATTATCTGTTTATCTTTATAATTGTTTATCTATTTAGAGCTTCATTGTTCATTTATTTATTTATCGGTAAATAATGAATGTTGTCGATGGATAACATAATTTGAGTTTTTGGATAATGTATAAGTGTTTACTTTAAATAACACAAATTTTTAGACGACCACCAAAATAAATAAGTGTTTTACTTCATTTTTCGGGACAAAACATCCCGAAAATGAGCAATTTTAAGAAAAAAAATGTCAAAACAGTAAATAGATCTAAACAATAAACAAATCTAAACAATTTAGAAATCTAAACAATTTTTCGGAACAATGCTCTTTATTCCATCCTACTGAACACTCAGAATATGGAAAAAGTTTGAATGAAAATAATTTTCGTCAAAGCAATATACAAATCTAACCAAGGTGAACTCCTTTTAAAACACTTATTTGGATATAAATGAATTCCAATAAAATCTCCAAAAGTTGTAAAAGTATGTCAAGCCACAATAGAACCTTCAAAGCAATGTTCTGCATCATTCGATTTGTTATGAGATTCTTTTGGAGAATATTTTTTCAACTCACATCTAAACAAATATTCCCAAAGAGCCTCTCCAATTTGTCTGTAACAAATATTTTATCTCTAAACAATTTATAAACTCTAATAGGTTCTTACTTATAAGTATAACCTCAAAGAATGAAAAAAAAAACATAAGACTATTAACATTGAAATAAAATAATAAAATAATAAATAAAATAAATGTATATATAACTAAATCTAAAAAATAAAATATCATGAGTTAGGGTTTTAGGTTTGAAGATGATTTTCGCCATTGAAGTTTGAGAGAGAAATAGTTTGATGATTATAGCGGGTTTTATATATATCTTTCATTCACACATGTGGCTTGCCACATATGATACTGATACGTAGTCTTGTATTGGTTGCCCTTCGTTGTCTTTATCTTTCTTCATGAATATATATAATATAAATAAATAAAAGGAGGATGTGTACATGTCAGTTTTCTAGACCGTCGAATTGCACTCACGCCTAGGGATGACAATGAATACTCATATACCCGATATCTTTGTACCCGATGGTCAGAGTCGAATTTTTTAAAATACGTTATTAAATAAGTTATCGAATTAATATATATTAATGTTTTAAAGTTGCTATTTAAACTTTATTAGATGGTATAATTGGTAACTCAATAAGGTAAACAAAATATTAATTTGTTTTATTTATTTTAATTCCAAATAAATAAATAATTCACGTTATCATTTTTAGTTCTCATTTATAAACTGTTTGTTATTATTTCATTTTTATTATAAATTCTAATATTTGTTAGTTACTTACAAAATAATAAATAATAAATTAATACCGCCTGTGGCAACTAAAATAATATATGAGTGAGAATTGCTTAGTGCAATTTATTATTTTATAAAATTATTTCTGCCAAAAATAAAATAAAATTAAAACGGTATAATAATAATATCTTTAAAAGAGAAGATATTAATTTAGAATTCTTATATCAAATAAAAAATAGACAATAAATATTTTTATTTAAAAAATTTAATATTAATTTATGGATTAACTCATTTAAAAACATGAAAAAGAATAAAATAAATGTGATTAAAAATAAATTGTCTTCAAATTGTTATTTTTTATAAAAAAAAATGATGTTAAAAATGTTATTTTAAAAAACATGGTATCTCTATTACCAAATTAATTCTAGAATGAGTTAGTGATCTATAAAAATCTAATTGGTCTAAATTCACTAAACAATTTTTTTTTATATCAAATGAAGTTATAACTCATATTCCATGATTCAAAAATAATCTTAATATCAAATCAAATAAAAAAAATTACACCAACATTCAACTTTTAAATGATCTAAATTCACTAAACAATTTTTTTTTATATCAAATGAAGTTATAACTCATATTCCATGATTCAAAAATAATCTTAATATCAAATCAAATAAAAAAATTACACCAACATTCAACTTTTAAATGAATTATTGATGTGTTATAAAATTAAAAAAAAATATTTTATTTTTCATAGTGTTTTGTTGTGAATGTACTTTAAAGATATATTATTTAACTATTTTGGACTGAAATAATTATTTATGTTATTTTATGTTACTTGAAAATTAATATTTTAAACAATTTTATTAATAATTCTATCATTTATTAAAATTTATAATAAAATTATGTTTAAACTATCATAATTAATTAATTTTTAATATAATAAATTAAATAATAATTTTATTATATAAAAAATAAATAAAACTTTTTGTACACCAAAATTTATTGATTTTATTAATAGTATTTTATTAATAATATTATTATTAATAATTTTAAATTATTATTATTATTATTATTTTATTATTTTTATAATTATTATTATTACTATCATTAATTTTATTAATTTAATTTAATTATTAAAATAATTATTTACAATATTAATTTTTTTTATTAATTTAATTTTTATTATTATTAAAAAAATAAGCTAATTTTTTCAATTATTATTATTTTTATTATTATTTTATTAATATTATTATTATTTTATTATATTTATCAAAATTTTATGTTGAATATATTTTATTTGTATTTTATTAAAGGAAAAAAAGTTATTTATTTATTATTATTATTTTATTAAAATTATTATTATTAATAATTTTTACTTTATTATTATTATTACTATTACTATTATTTTATTATTAGTAATAATAATTATTTTGATGTTATAATTTTTCAATATAACTTAAATTATTAATAATAAAAATAAATTATATATTTTAAATATTTAATTTATTAATTTAAATTTTATAACTATTAAAAAAACAAGCTAATTTTTTCAATTATTATTATTATTTTAGGGTTTAGGGTTTAAGGTTTAAGGTTTTATTAATTTTATTATTATTATTATTATTTTATTATTATTATTACTATTTTATTGTATTTTATTAAAGACAAAAAAAAATTATTTATTATTATTATTTTTTTATTATAATTATTATTATTAATAGTTTTTTATTTTATTTATTTATTTATTATTATTATTTTATTTATTTATTTATTTATTTATTATTATTATTATTATTTATTTTATTTGATGTTATAAATTTTCAATATTTAACTTAAATTATTATTAATAAAAATAAATTATATTAAATGTTTTGTGTAATATCAATTCAAAACATTTATTTAGATGCCTTATTTTATTTTTATTAATATTATTATTAATTATTTTTTATATTATTATTATTATTATTTTTATTATTATTACTTATTATTATTATTTATAAAAATATAATAAAATAAATAATAAATAATGTTATAATTTTTCAAACTTAAATTATTATTAATAAAATAAATTTTATAAATATCTTAAATAAAATTTTACATTTTAACTATTCAATTTATTATCATTTATGTATTTTATTTCCATTTTATTTATATTAATATATATATATATATATATATATATATATATATATATATATATATATATATATATATATATATATATATATATATATTAATTTGTAATATATGTTAGTACATTTTTATTAATATTAATAGTAATAATAATAAATAAAAAATAAAAAATTAATACATTAATAACAATTTTATATTTTTAACTTTTCAATTCATTATATTTTATTTGTATTTTATTAAATTCAAATGATTATTTATTACTATTATTATTAATCATTTTTTATTTTATTATTACAATTATAATTATTTTATTATTGTTTATTATTATTTATTATTATTATTTATAACATTATAATAAAATAAATAATAAATATTTGATATTATCGTTTTTCAATATAACTTAAATTATTATTAATAAAAATAAAATTAATAAAAATATATTGTTATTTATATTTTAATTATTCAATTTATTATAATTATTTCTACTTTATTTATTTATTAATATATATTTTTATATATTATTATTTATATTTTTAATTATTCAATTTATTATAATTATTTCTACTTTATTTATTTATTAATATATATTTTTATTTATTGATATTAACTTTATAATATATTTACATTAATTTTAAATATTACGGTAAATATTATTTTTATGATTTAGCATTGATAAAGTAAAGAATGATATAGTTGATCAGTGTTGGAATAGAACAGTTTCTAAACTGTTTAGAAAATGTATGAATTTTAGAATTTTAGCAAATTTAAATAATTACGAAATCTTTAAAATTATATTATTAATAATTTTAGTATTATGTTTATGAGTAATATTATTTTTATAATAATTATTATTACTATTATTAAATTATTATTATTTTTTATTTTATTAATTTTATTTAATTATTAAAATAATATTATTTTATTACTATTATATTTTTGTCACAATTTTACGTTAATAATAATAAAAATAAAAGTAATAATATTAATAGTAATAAATAATAATAATAATAGTAATAATAATAATAATTTACATCCATTAATAACAAATTTATATTTTAACTTTTCAATTCATTTTTATCGTAATTTTCAATCGTACAAAAGACACGTAATGAAATAAATTTTATTGTCTTCATTATATATATAATTGTCACATTCCCTTTTAATAAATGTATACTCAAATTTTCATATTATTATTATAAAATTTGTTATAAGTTATATCAAGACATTATAAACTTTCTTTTTCATTTATTTTATAAAATTCTTTTGAAGATATTGGTTTTTCAAAGATTTATAAAAATAATGTCAAAATATGACATATTTCTTGATTTTAAAATCATCAAATCTAAAATATTGATTTGAACACCAACTTAGCAAATATAAACAAGACATTTTCTTGTTTTTTTTTATAAAGTTGCGCAACTTTATATTTTATAAAGATCATATTTCTCTAACAACAAATTATTTTTACATTTATCATAATATACACAATTATTTTTGTGTTATAATCAGTAAAAATATTACCCCCACATTCGTGTTGGTATCCTTTTTAAATCACACACATTTGTATGATTTAAATTAATGATTTTCTAATCAAGAAATTGTCACACAGTTCTTTTACAGATTTATTTTGTTATACTTATCATACAATGAATAAGATAACTATATCATAAATATTTAATTGAATAAAATATAATTTCTACAAAAGAGATTAAAATGTTTATTCATATATAAATCATTCTTCAAATAATTTCTACATAAGAAATTAAAAATATTTATTCAATTAAAATATTTATTTCAACACTTAATTTCTATAAAATAAATTAGAATATTTAATCAAATAAATATTCACCATATCACATGATTTCTACAAAAGAAATCATAATGTTTCAAACATCTTTGACCAAAGTCGCTTAAACATTTATTTCCGGTTGCACATTTACCACATTATTCTCAAATCAAACAAGACTTTGCTTGTAATTATTTGATTTCAAAATTATCAAATTAAGTAAGTCTTAATGATGCAATTGAACAATGTATATCAAATATATTATATTAAACCAAAATTAATATATCCATATATATGATATTATATATTATTGCTTCTTTCATTTTAGTCAGCACGATGACAAAACAACTATAATATATATAGTCAATAACATAGAAACGTAATCAGATAAATAATATGTCATATATATTATTAAAAATATATATATACAACTTCATTTATCATTAAAAATACTGTTTAAAAAATACATGATAATTAATTAGAATATTAATTATTACACTTAATTAGAATGTTGATCATTTATCTTTAATCAAATATAAAACTAACTAATTATATAAATAAATATTCATGTCATCAATTATTCATTTCTTAATTAATTAGATTACCTTTAACATTCTATAACAAATTTTGTCAATCAAAAAACACATGATTTGTGACAAATTTCAAAATTATCTATTAAAATAAAAATAGATAGAAAATAAATCTTAATTTATATATATTTATAAACTTCTAGATAATCATACTTATTATTATACTTATTATTGAATAACATTAATCATCATATTATTAGCTAATATGCATGATTTATATTAATAATCAATTAGCACATAATCAAATTAAATATAACTACAAATATGTTTCATATCTTAATCGAAGCACTTACATTGCCATGTTTTGAACAATAATCGACGTGAAACGACTATACATGCTCAAAATAAATCTGAGTAGATTGTTCTCACCGAGACAATTTATGCGAAGACAATTTCGACTAACATAGTCGTGTCTCTTTAAATGAATGATTATAATAAGTTTTAAAACAAATAACTTATTTAATCTCATTATACATATGACCTTCATTTTATGTCATTATGAATCATATAATTTCTATAGTGCCCCATTTCATTTCATTTAATAATTTTTACACAAGAAATTAGAATGATTCTAACATCCATGGTTAAAATCATTTTGAAAAATCAAATTTCCATATAAGACATTGTTATGGGTAGGGGTGGCCCAAAAATCCGATCCGAAAGATCCGATCCGTTGATCTAGTCAATCTGATCCGAAAAAATTCGTATCTTATGGATCGGATTCGGATATCGATCCGATCCGATATTTTTACCAGATTTCCGGATCAGATACGGATTGGGAAAAAAAATTCAGATACCCGAAGTCGATCCGATGATATTTAAAATTTATTAAATAAATAAATTTAAAACAAAATATTATTAGATAAATCTCTCTCTATCTTTCTTTTCCTTCCGTTCTTTTTACAAACCCAATATCAAACAAAAATCATTGCGTCATTTTCCAGATATGTTTCTTCCCTTTGTTCTTCTTCACATTTTCCAGAAGATTAATTTTTTTGTTTTTCTTCACATTGGTTCTTCAAATCATTGTCTTTTTGTTTTAAAAAAATATTGATTTCATTTTGACATTTGAATTATATTTTTTTCATATATTGTATTTATGACTTATGAGTTGAATTCTGATATCCTTAATGAACAATTTCAATTTTCTAGCATATGAAAAAAATAAAAATATGAAGAAAAAAAATCGGATTAGTGGATATCCGGCTGTCGGATCCGATCCGATCCGGTGTTTTCGGATCGGATAATGGTTGGATACCGGATCGGATACGGATCACAATTTTTGAAAAAAATAGTGTCGGATATCTGATCCGAAATACCGGATCGGATCAGATCGGATTTTATGGCCACCCATAGTTATGGGCACTCATTCATCTCATAATTTCTGCATAAAAATTGGAATAGTTTCAACATCAATGACTAAAGTCATTTTAACTAGTCAGATTTCTACAAAAAAATCATTGATCATTCCATTCATCTCATAATTTCTACACAAGAAATTGGAATGGTTTCAACGTAAATGACTAATGTCATTTTATCACGTCAGATTTCTACACAAAAAAAATCATCTCATCAGTCGGATTCGAACAGGAGACCTCCCTTCCGTCACGCATCATTGCATCTGAACTTTGAACCAATGCGCCATTTCATTGTTGTACCGCTTTTATGACTTTTTGTCTTCTTTTTAGAGACAACTTATACTTCATATTTGACTAGACTCTGTCAACAAATGAATATATACACATTTAAAACGATAACTTATTACCATAATAAAATGTAATATATAAAACAATGTATAAATAAAGATATCATCTCTCTTTATTTATTAAATCATCCTACCATATTCTTATTAATTATATTGCTTAATTAAAAAGAAGGTATATATTATAATTAATTATTTTAAAACTGAAATCATATGTTTCAATTATAATTAATTTTAACACCATAAATTTTATAAAAATTGAAAGCTAACATAATAGTTACGTTCTTATTTTCATTCATTATTATTAATAATTTTAATAACCAAACAAATCTTCAAAATAAAACTAGAACAAATTAAATTAATTATGTTCTAATTTATTTTATATATAACATTTATATAATGAATATACATATTAAAGTTCTTTGAGAAAAATTGTATATCAAAATATATTAGTTTATAAAATTAAGCTTTAACAACATAAGAACATATATGTTAATAATCAACATATTTATATACAATAAAGACTTATCTTTATTTGTTGATTTTTTTTTCTTAAGATGAATCATTTTCATTTTTCAAAATGAGCATCATCTCTTTCACAACACCGCGACTTGTATTTCTGAAACATCAAAGACAAAAAAAAATATTCGATGGCGCAAGCTCTTAAATATCTTAGCACAAAGAAATTGTTTTAAGATTGTTAGAAATATTGTCTTGAAATAAATTACAGAAATATATATAAAATGATGTACAAATAAATGAAATAAATAAAATATATGAAGAACAAAATCACCGATTGAGATGTTGATTCGAGGCATGTGTTAGACACATTTCTCTTAAAACAGTTTCATCGTCTCCCGTTTGTGCTGGAGCTTATCGTAGATGGCTGTCTCCCAGTGTACAACGAATCCAGTAGTGATTCTGCACTGAAATCACTACTCGTCGAACTTGATTAGCGTACCTGAACTATCATCGGGTTTCAACGAAAATATCGAGCAAAGAACTCGAAGAACACTCACAAAATAGGAAGAAGACTTTTGGAATTCTATAGTGAGAAAGAATGAAATGATGAAGTGAGTTTTAGATTAGATAGGAGAGATTTTATATTGTTGAAAAGTTAAACCATAAAATTATCATTTGATCCAACGGTTGTCATTGTTTGTCTCTTCATTACTTTTTCTCTTCATTATAGAGTAATTGTTTGCCAAAACAATTAAGGCATTTACAATTCAATACTAACGTTACATAGTTTTCCAATTTGTTAATAATAATATTAATTATCATAACAAATAATAATAATAACAAACTCATGTAAGTTACACTACAAATTAACAATATTTTGTTAATTGGTCATCAAGACATTTTAGATCAATTAATTTAAATTATTTGATTTAAATTATACATTTGGATCAAAATTTCACCATTTAATTCACGTTTGAATTTCATGTGAATTTGATTTGATTTTATTATCCACATTCTAATTTCCATTCATTAATGGAATTTATAAAACTAGTTTAAAAATTCCAACATCCATTTCCTCACACATGGCAGCAATCCATTGCACAAAATCACCACCATTAACATCTTCATTGTAATAAGATGGCTCATTATGTATGCTACCTAAAGTGCATAACTTACCATTTCTTCAGTATCATTCATAGAGGGACTGATTGTCCTACTTCCAGGACCAGTAGAGATCTTTCTTCCCTCGATTGAATGAATTAACCTGTCTGGAACTTTAATTTGCCTTCTAGGTCGTGTAGCAATGTCAGATTGACTTCCAGGAACTCCAAATTGATGAACTTCCTCATATGGTTTATCAGTATCGCGTGTCAAGTCGGTTGTCCCTTGAACTGGAGTCACCTCAAGCTCCACCCGTTTCTCGGTACTATTATTTTCTCTAGAAAGTGATGGCTTGGCAGAGGAGTTAAGTATAAACATTTCATTAAACGTGACATCCCTACTGAGAATTACTCTACCTTCAGAAGATGACCAGATTTTATATCCCTTGACTCCATCTCCATAGCCCATGAAAATACCTTGTTTTTCCCTTGGTTCCAACTTCCCTTCATTAGCATGATAGTAAGATGTGCACCCAAAGACCTTTAAGTGAGAATCATCTACGACATTACCAGACCATACCTCATAAGGGATTCTACAATCAATCCCAGTATGCGGTGCACGATTTATCAGATAGCAAGTCGTTAAGACAGCCTCGCTCTAGTACTTTCTAGTCAATCCAGTATTAGAGAGCATGTTTCTAACTCTCTCTCTCTAGTAGTGTTTGATTCATCCTTTCTACTACACCATTCTATTGTGGTGTACCTCGGATAGTGTGATGTCTTACAATCCACATATCCCTACATAACTCATTAAACTAAAATGAACAAAATTCAAGTACATTATCTGTTCGCAGTCTCTTAACCTTCTTTCCAGTTTGATTCTCCACAAGTGCCTTCTAATGTTTGAAGGTCTTAAATACTTCGCTCTTATGTCTCAGAAGATACAACCAGGTCATCCTTGAGTAATCATCTATGGATGTTATAAAATAGTTATAACCTCCTATACTTTCAACTTGAGCAGGACCCTAGCAATCAGAGTGGATATAATACAGTGTGCCCTTAGTTTTGTGAACTCCCTAACTGATCTTACTACGATGCTTTTTCCCGAAAATTCAATGTTCACACAACTCAAGGTTGGTAACCTTGTGGCTAGATAAAAGATCCCGTTTAGACAGAATTTGCATCCCCTCTCCCCCATATGTCCAAGTCACATATGCCACAACTTGGTTACATCAGGGTGCCGATTCACAGATTTGGATGTGACCGTAGTGGAACCTGTCAGCGTCTTACCTAGTAGTATACACAAGGTATTTTGTTTGATACCTTTCAGTATTACTTTTGAACATTTACTGATGCACAATGTTCCTTCTTCACCGCTAAACTTGAAACCTTTAGTATCTAAAATGCCTAAAGATATTATGTTTTTCTTTAGTTGAGGAACATGCCGAACGCCAGTTAGGGTCCGTATCTTACCATCATCAGTCAGAACTTGATAGTACCAATACCCACAGTTCTACATATGGCATCATTTCCCATGACAACGTTTCCACCATCATAATCTTCATAGGTATCGAACCATATTTGTTCGGACTCATATGATATGAACACCCTGAATCCAACACTCACGTATCAATAGGGTGTAGAAAAGCATTTACAAAGGCAATGTCCTCCTCCGAGTCGGTGTCTCTATCTTTATGTGCTATAGTAGCTCTAGAATATTTGCCCATTTTCTTAGGACAATTATTCTTCTAATGACCAGGTTCTTTACAGTAATTGTAGATGTCTTTAGCACTAGGGCCCTTAGCTTTGTATTTTTGATCCTTCTTATTTCCAGACTCTTTGTAGTTGACTGTGCTGGCAATTAACCCAAATGCTTGACTGTCTATAATTTTACTACTCGCCTTATGACGCATTTCTCTAGTATGAAGTGTTGACCGAACTTTCTCTAGAGTTACAGAGTCTTTACCCACAACGAACGATTGAACAAAATTTTTAAACGAGTTGGGTAAAGATACCAACAGAATTAATGCATCATCTTCATCTTCGATCTTAACATCTATATTTCTCAATTCAAGTAATATAGTGTTTAACTTATCAAGATGTTCACGAAGAGATTTACCTTCAAGCATACGAAGACTGAACAAACGTTGCTTCTTTTGTCTTCTTTTGTACCGACTCATGAACAAGAATAATTTAGTAATTGTGTTTGTTAGTATTTTGTAATTGTGCTTGTTAGTATTTTTTTATGTAATTACCGATTAAAATTTTAATTAAAAATGCATTTATTTGATCGCAAAAAAAAATGCTACGTTACTATGTATTTGCCCCCCGAGAAAACGTTTCTGAGTCCGCCACTGCCAATCGGTCTAATAAGATGTTGATGATGAATACAAAGATGGGTGGTGATGACGAACCAAGCTGTTGTGCACGTCGGGGAAGACTCCGAGTTCCTACAACTTCTTTCAACCATATCTATGTGCAGAGTAAGTTCTTCAAGTTTTGTTTGTACCTTACATGATGATGAGTTCAAATATTTGTCAATCATTTTTCAGATGCAATACCTTATTTCCTGCTGCCTGACCAAACCAAAAACTTATTGAATTGATGATAAAAGGGAAAAAAATGTATGTACCCAACTTAACCTAAACATTAATCTTATTAGTTTAGTTGGACCCACCATAAAAATGTGGAACTAAAGGTCTCTCTTACATGGAAAATACAACACTTATAGAATGTTTTGATTTACAAGTTAAAGTTACTTCAAAAACAGTTGTTCAGAATCATCTGATTTGGAAGCTTCATTCAATATACACAAAGAGGCAATTTGGATCAAATCCATTGGAACCCTGAATTTAGTTTTCCATTGGAACCATGAGAAAATTAGGATCCCTTCACATTTTCTTCACCAATTTAGTCTTTTATACTTCTTTGCCTCCTTTAACAATCCACTCTCTCTTTGCACAACCCTCAAAAGCTAAAATTTATGTATTCACCTGTGTCTTCTACAAAGTCATAAGAACAAAAGAAATGCTGATCCAATAGCCTATTAACATAAAGACTTTCACTTTTTTGCCAGTTGCTCCAATCACCATGACATGTTCTTTTTTAATGGCCAAAATCTGATCACACTTTGTTTCCAGTAGGGTTGGTTTAGTGTTGGTGATAAGAGTCATTGTTAGAATGGATCAATTTTATACATAGAGAGCAGCAGGTACGTGTACTGTATAAAAATCCAAACTTTTGGTTGACATTGATTTTTTATTTATATACTTTTGGTGGACTATTTATTATTGAACTCAACAACCAACTATATATATATATATATATATATATTTTTTCTCACTTTTTTCTTCCATTCTTTTAGATCTATATCTAAAGCCAAAGAATTCATGATATTAAGTCTCTTTAATTTCTTCTTTCTTTTCTAGGTAAACCTATATATATCTTGTCTATTTTTTTTATTTTAATTTTGAATTACTGTACCTAGAGTGACCCATATAACAAAAAAAAAAAGATTTGTTTTACTTATAGTGTTAAACTTTAGAAACAAGTTTTTATATGTGATAGAAATGCTTCAAAAATATATTTTGAATACTCTAGGTCCATTATATGTTGATATTTCAGATAAATATATGGTTTTAGCAATATAGTAACAAGTATTTTTACCAGAAAAGAATTTTAATCATTTCTTTATTTCCTTAGTTGGAATACTAAGTTCTCTAAGTCATTTATTACTTTTTTTCATATTTGGTCAAAAATTATCAACTGTAGTGTGCATTTTTCAAAAGTCTTGAAATGTTTTATGTTCTTAATATTGTACAACCCATCTTCATCCAATTTTTATGCATAATATTTTTTAATCATGTTTTCCCTCTTCGGTGAAGTATATACTTGTGTAAGGAGTTAATAATAAATTCTGCAATTTTTTCAACTGAGCATTTAGTAGTTATTTGTATCAATATCTTTCCATAAATACTTAGCATTTAGTAGTTATTTGCATCAATATCTTTTCACAAGTACACACATTTGACTTATATCCAGTGTGTACATATGGAAAGATTTTGTTACAAATAATTACTAAATACTCAGCTGAAAAGATTGCAGAATTTGTTAACTCTGATAGGCTGTATAACATTTAAGACTATTGAAAAATTCATTGTAATAAATAAACTTAGAGAATATTAGAGAACTTACTACTAGAAAAAAAAAAGATTAAAATTCATTTTACTGAGATTAGATCTATGTAAAATTACTTGTTACTATATTGCTAAAACCACATATTTGCATTGGTGATGATGAAAAATCAACATATACTGGACCTAGACTAGAGTATTCAAAGTATGTTTTTGATGAATTTCTATCGCATATAAAACTTGTTTATGAAATTTAACCATAGAAGTAAACAGATCTTAATCTTTTTTTGCCATATAAGTTTAGAGACTCTAAGTACAATAATTCAAAATTGAAATAATAAAAAATAGACATTATATATATAGGGGGTATACTTGGAAAAGGAAAAAAAGTTGAAGAGACTTACAATATCATGAATTTTTTGGCTTTAGATATATATATATTTCTATAACTGGTTGGTTGAGTTTAATAATAAATAGTTCACGTATCAGATATAAATCAATAAAGAGAGAAGTCTTCAACAAAATTAAATAACAATTAAAAGTGTATCAAATCCTTAACAAAGATCTCAAATTTAGGGTCTCAAATTTAGGGACTATTCACAATAAAGAGAGAAGTCTTCAACCAAATTAAATAACAATTAAAAACGTATCAAATCCTTAACAAAGATCTCAAATTTAGGGACTCTTCAGTAGTATCATATCAAAGACGTTATCTTATTTATTACATGTTTTATATTCTTAAAGAAAAACATGTAGAAACCATCACAATAAATTAAACATGGTAGCGACAGATTATGCATAGAGACGAGTATTCAACAACTGTAGTAACAAACATATTTTATTAATATTTACTAAAATCTCTATGGTTTTAGTAAATATTAATAAAAGTAAAACTCTAAAATGGTAACATAACAAACATATTTGTCTTCCTGGTAAGACTATGATAATTGAAAATTCGACGATTTCTCTAACTAAATAGTCCATAAAAACTAATTTGAATGGTAACTCAAATATGTCGGTCTGTCATATCAGCTGCATCTAATCAAACTTTACAACAACTACTTAAAGACTCGAGCATCACCCGATTAATCATAGTACTACTCCATAAAAAAATCAGATACTAGTCACCCTCGAGAATGCAAAAGTAAGTAAGTTATTAATTAAACCTCCTCGTTACACATTATACTAACCATAATACCACATTTTTTTCATTCAAATATCATCCATAAGAATTCCACAATGAATAATGTTTCATCCAAAGAATGAGATCAGGTGAACTATTTCTAGGGATGGTAATAGTTACCTTACTCGTTGGGTAGTGAAATACCCATTCCCAAACTTGGTTTTCATTTAACTACTCGATTCCAATCTCAAACCCGACGAGTATCTCTATTTGTATTCTCATTCTCAATTCGTCGGGTACTCAATCTCTGACGTGTACTCCATTATCAGATTAAATATTTATAAGATTTTAGATGTTGGAAAATAAAAAATATAACTCTAAAACTAATAATATAAAAAAAAAAATTTATTTACTCATACTTATGTTTTGCAGTAGTTAAAGAATATTTAATCTCATTGCTGTTATTAGAGAATAACATTGAAAAATTAGAGAGAAAGATGTTTAAATGAAGAACGAGGAGAGGAAATTGAAGATGAGAAATGAGAGGAAGAAAATAACATTTTGTTATTAAAAAATTAGGAAAATTTTGTGTGATTCACACGAATAATATGTTTAAAATTTTTAATAAATCACGAATAATATATTCTAATAAAAAAATAGAACGTTCTAATTTCACATTTTATTTAATTCGGTAAAACAACTTATCTTCTCACATATTTTTTTCGAATGAACCTCTCATTTGTGACCTTACACTTTCATTTTGGTTAATCAAATATTTGATTCATATTTTTTAATATTTAATATCGTAACCTCACATTTTGGTTAATAAAATGTTTGATTAATATATTTTTAACCACTTTCAATTGATAACGACCTATTATCTCTCGGCAAACCACATCCCAATTACACTTAGTTAAATATTGTACTTGTTTTGTTATGTTGTAAGTTCGAAACATATATATATAATTTTTAATTTCATTATTAACCGTTTTAAGTTTATGGGCGGGTCAACCCACAATCCAACTCAAGTATCTATTAACTATCACATATATATCCAAATTAACCACAACTCTCGATCCGGCAATTTGGATACTTTAAAAATTAAGCATCATTATATATATAAATTAGTTAGTTAAAAAGTTGAACTTATATTGTTAAAATGTCCCGCGTTCATCTAATTTGATGTTGAATTTAAAATATAAAGTGTTATTAGCCTAATTGGTTAAAAGATGGTACATGTTTTTGTTTAAGTTGCAAGTTCAAAACATACATATAATATTTTTAATTTCTTTTTAACCGTTTTAAGTTAATGAGCCGGTCAACCTACAATCCAACCCAAATATCCATTTACTCTCACATATATATATTCAAATTAACCACAACACTCGACCCGAATATCCAGACACTTTAAAAATTAAGCATCATTAATATATATATATATATATATATAAAGATGAATAGTAATAAGATTTTAAATATTTTAGTTAACTTGAAATGGTGAAATGTAGCTACGTATATTAAATGATATATTTATTATAATGAATATTCTTCGATTGATTAAAATTTTGAGAAGTCCCTCGTTAGAAATATATATTATTATATATATTTTTTAATATTAATAAAATCGGGTTTCGAGTTTGGGTTTGACACACTTTCCATTCCCGATCTCGAATCCGATCGGATAACCTTTTACCATTTTCTATCCCCGACTCCGAACCCGATTTAAAATATTCAATCACAAACCGATCGAGTAACCTTTTATCAATATTCTCATCCCTGACCTCGATTTGAAATATCTAACACCATCGGGTACCCACGGGTATCAAATATATAGGTATTCATTGTTATCTCTAATGCTCAGGGACGGATCTATGGTTAAAATTTGACATTACCCCCTATTATTTAAAAAAAAAAAATCATTAGAATTCATTATTTTATTTATTTAATTATTTAAAAAATGATAAAAACTTATTTTTATTTACTTATTTTATTTCAAATTTTCTCGTTATTTATTCCCAACCCTGATTCCTTGTCCGTCCTTGCTAATGCTCATATTGAGCGCATCAAGATTAATATGCTTAGCCGTATTAAACTCATCAACTTCTAGCTTTATATGACTTTGAATTTGATATATTTTTTATATAAATTATTGTCCTGAATCATTTTTTTATAAACATAATGTGGATTGTTTAAAACTGTTTAGGCCAAACTGACCCATTTGGATTCAAATAGTGCAAGTGGGCCTCTGCTGCACTATTCTAAGTCCAGATTGTGTGGCGCATGATTTTATTGTTTCAACATTCTTCAATTCATTGTTTGGGCTATTCATAAGAGTTTTCTACTTTTGAGGCCGCAAGTGATGCAGTTTTTAGCATCATTCCTAATCGCAACAAAGAGAGAGCGGCCACGTTTTGCGGTTAGGGTGGCGATGAGGCCGACCGTGCTTTTCTGGTTTCCACGCGGCTTTTATAACAATATTCTTTTCTTCATCGAGACCAAGCACTCATTTCTAATGATTTCTATTTTTGGTTCCTCTCTACTTCAAATACACATTCTTCCGTAACCTTTCTTCTATTTATATAATTTTGAGACTTAAATATGGTATAAGGGCTCATTCTGACGTTTGGACTGCACTTCTTTTTGTTAATATTATTGTTTTGCTGGATTTCTGTTTAGACCGGCCCACCTATAAGAATAAATTAAAATAAATTAGGCCTAAGGGTATTCTTCATGTTTCATTTTATTTTTGATTAATATGTATTAATATAGAACTAATTATTACAAATTAATTTTCAATAAAAAAAACCTGTTTAAGAATAATTTTACTGGTTCCAAATTTTAAAAGTCCATTTGTCAATTGTACATTTTTACATTAATATTATGAGACTGAGAAAGGATCTAGAAATTAATGCAAAATTTAAAAAATAGAAGAAAAAAATTGGAATAGGTTTAAAAATGTTTTTAAAAGAAAAAAGGTAATATATAATTTGAGAGAGAATCAAGACAATAAATATAATTATTGGAATACATAGCAGGTAATATTTGTTTTTTAGTTTTAGTATAATATGTCAATATGTAGATCAGTCTCTAATTATACACCAATGATACGTACCATGTTAACAATTTAAAATACATTAAATATGTAAACATTTTGTGGTTCCAACCAGAACACACAGGGTCAAAGTTCACTTGTCACTAATTTACATTATAATTCATACTATTTTGACAAGTCTTATAAAAAAATTGATACTCTCATCACTATTTTGACACATTTATTTTTTTATAAATAATAGAATAATAATAATATTTTAAAAGGAAACTATATTATTTTACTATTTTTTTTCATGATTTGACTTAAAAGTAGAGGTGTTGTTGGCGGGTGATATTAGGGATTAATAAAAAAAATGTTTAACTTTGTTTAAAAGATAAAAAATTCTTATAGAATTTTTGTGTTAAATAAAAAGAAAAATACATTAGTCTTATATATTTATACATGTGGTTAGAATTATTTTTTAAACCAAACAAACTTATAATTTGTGGATTCACACAATCTATGAACAAAAGTCTTATTACATATTCACACAATCTTATCCATGGGTAG
Source organism: Impatiens glandulifera (assembly GCF_907164915.1). Classification (NCBI taxonomy): domain Eukaryota; kingdom Viridiplantae; phylum Streptophyta; class Magnoliopsida; order Ericales; family Balsaminaceae; genus Impatiens; species Impatiens glandulifera. Next base: position 45,744,359 of record NC_061866.1, on the reverse strand, counting down.
GTAGGTCATACTTATTTTTAATAACAAACACTATTAATAATAGATAATAATATTAGCTGGCTTCTACTATTGTTTTTCACTATAAATAGCTTCAACTTCACCCTAAACATCTTATCAAAATCTTTTCCCTTTTTATATCTATACAAACACTATGACAAATTTTGGATTATCAAGAACTCTCTCATCTGGATGAAGACTTCGGTCAAGCTATGACTATGACACCAGAGAGTCACATCCTTTCAGAAAAATATGGGTTTCAACTATCTGAATGGGAGGAGACTCACAAAGGTAAGGTCAATTTTCAATCTTTAGACAAAGATATTGAAAAGGTTGCACCAGATCTAAGCACCACGACAATCAACCACTTACAGAGACTTAGCCGCTTTTTTTGTCAATGAAGTATGAACAAAATTAATCAATTTATATATAGTTAAATGAGCTCAAAAAATTGTATAATGTGTTTATTATCTATCTTATATATAATCAAATCAAGTTCATGGATTTTATGTACATGCATTTATGGTTATTGATAATACTAAATCATAAATTTATGGTGCATGCATATACTCTGTAAGACATGGAATATGAACTTTTAACACCAACGCTGATAATAATGACTTATATATATTGTTGCTAATCACTAGTGCTTTGATTTTCATGTATACGAAATACGGGTATGTTTTGGATGCAGTCCAAGTGTAGTATACCGGAGAGGAATTTGGTGGCGTGGAAGGCTATGATTGTTGTTGACTTTGACTATTGGATCTTTCTAAGAACAACTATGAAGATATTAAACTCTGGAAAATAAATATTTTTTAAAAAGGAAAAAGTCTTGAGAATTTAAGTGTTGTATTATCAACCTTTAAAAACAACTCTTAGTCTAGAAACCCTAATTACTTATACATACATGCCCAAGCCCATTAATAATTAAAGCCCATTAATAACTAAATAAGTCCTAATTGTATAAAAGATAATAAAGACCTACAACGCACAATCTCCCCTGTAAGCTTGATTTGGTTCGAGATTCTTCGCATCGAGCAACTCTCGCATCTTTGCAAATTTGACTCTTATTGGTGCCTTAGTGAGAATGTCTGCACGTTGCTCTCTAGTGCCTACGAACTCTACAACGATTTATTGTTTCTCGACGTATTCACGGATGAAGTGGAATTGAGTGTCGATGTGTTTGCTACGTCCATGAAACACCGAATTCTTCATTAATGTTATTGCGGACTTGTTGTCAAATAAAGGGTTACCGGCTTCGGCTCGCATCCGAGCACTTCGCTCAACAAGTTTCTCAGTCAAAGTCCTTGACACGATCCTGCAGTAGCTGCCATAAACTCCGCCTCACATTAAGATAAAGCAACAATTTGTTTCTTTTAAGATTGTCAGGTGATCAAATTCCCGTTGAGATAAAACACCATCCCTCCGGTGTTTTTTCTATCGTTTGTGTCACCACCTAGGTCGCTGTCAGTAAAACCAACGAGTTCTTCAACTTCTCGTCCTCTTTTTAACTGAATCATGTAGCTCGTCGTTCCCTTCACGTAACGTAGAATGTGTTTTATTGCATGTTGATGTAGAGTAGTAGGCTTCTCCATGTATCGACTCACTATGCCAACTACATAAAAAATATCGGGTTGAGTGTGCATCAAGTACATGACAAACCCGATGATACGCTTATACTTCTTCGGATCCACTAAGCTTTCTTCCATATTTTTTCTGAGCTGCAACTTTGTTTCCATTGGATACTTGCTCGAGTTGCAATCCTCCATTGCAAACCGTTTCAACACTTTCTCTACATAGGTTTCTTGCTTCACCTCGATAATATTTTTCTTCTGGTCCACCTCTATACTAAAATAGTACGTGAGTAGCCCGAGATCACTCATCTCGAACTCTTTCATCATTTGTTTTTTGAACTCATCAGCACTCTTGATGCTTGATCCTGTCACGATCAAGTCATCGACGTATACATCGACAATGAGTAATTCTTCTCCATGGTTTCTCGTGTACACAACCTGCTCTTGAGAACACTTCATGAAACTGAGACTCATTATTCTCTTGTTGAGGCAAGTGTTCCACGCACTTGGTGCTTCACGTAGTCCGTAAAGATCCTTGTATAACTTGTACACCTTGTGCTCTTTATTCTTGGTGATGAAACCTTCAGTTTGATTGACATAGACTTCTTCTTTGATGTCACCATTGAAAAAATGCTAATTGGACATTCAAGTGGTTAATCTTCCATCCACGGTGAGCTGCAATGGCAAGAATTAGCCTGAATGTGTCAAGTTTCGTCACCGGTGCAAAGTTCTCGTCAAAATCATCGCATTGCTTCTACACATAGCCTTTTGCTACCAATCTCACTTTGTGCTTGAGAATGTTTCCTTTGTTGTCTCTTTTCAACTTGAAAACCCACTTTAACTCGATGGTCTTGTGATCGAGTGGTAAGTCGGTGAGCTCCCATGTCTTATTCTTCCTAATAGACTCGAGCTCTTTATTCATGACCTCATTCCACGACTCTTCAACTACCACCTCGTGATATGTTGTTGACTCGTCGGTGGTGAGCAACAACAATTCATCAAGATCCATCTCTACCAGTGGTGCCTTCATATAGACATATCGTAGGATTCCGAACTCCATGGAATTTTGTACGAGCTTATTGTTGTCGTTGCACCACTCCCACTTCTTCTCCTCCACGAATACGGCATCTCTGCTCACATAGATTTTCCCGCAAGCTGGATTAGGAAACTTGTGCGCCTTGCTTCCGTCTTCGAACTTCACATTTTCGGTAATTTTCTCGTCAAGCTCATTGAGCTTCTCTCGATGGCCCGTCATATGGTTTCTTGTTCCATTGTCAAGGTACCACACATCGGTGTGATTACACTCATCGCCACTTGCGAGGAGTTTCTCCATGACTTTCTCTTTATTGGACAACACCACCTCTAGTTCCTCCTTGAACGGTTCTTGCATTACTCTCCAAGGTTTGTCTTCTCGTCTCCCTCAACAAACATTAATATTGTCTCCTCATCATAGAAGTTAGTGAATTTTGCATTATTGTCTTCGGACAAAGCATTCGTCACTACCTCAACAAACATTAATGTTGGCTCCTCGTCATTGAAGCTAGTAAGGTTTGCCTCATCGTCAAACCTTTTGTTATGGAACTAAGACGCATATTGTCTGTACTTTTAATAAGAGTAACACTTCACTATGCTCTTGTCTTTGAGGGGCTTGGTGTCTTCTTATCTAGGTGAGCTTTCTACACGACCTCTCCCTTGACCTTGCCTTTGTCACGACCTCGGTTATCCCCACTGTTATCGTTGCGATTCGACGATCCAGAAGAAAATTTAGCTTCTCCATTTTTCTTCATTCGTGACATCCATTCATCATGCGTGAGTAATATGTGCTCATCCTCTTGGTCTTCACAGTCGCGAAGTCTCTCCTCATGGACTTTGAGACGACCGACGATCTCCTCAACGGTCATATTCTTGAGGTCACCAAATTGCTCGATCGATGTAACGATCTGCATGTATGTTTGTGGTAAGTCTCTAAGGAACTTATTGACGACGGAGATCTCCTCCACCATCTATCCCAACGAGTGGATGCTAGTCACGATGGACGTCAATTTAATGGTGAAATCATCCACCGATTCTTCATTCTTCATGCGAATCGCCTCGAATTGTGTCTTCAAGGTTTGCACTTTTGCCTCCTTAACTCTCTCCACTCCAACATGCATTGTCTTTAACGTTTTCCACGCTAGCTTGACAAAATTCTTCTCAGCTACCATGAGAAGGACGTCCTTAGGGAGTGTTTGATAGATTGCAGCGAGAGACATTCTATCCTTTCGTTCGTCGATCTCATCGAGCATCACGACTTCCCACACTGCTTGTGCTTGTAAGTTTACCTGCATCTTCAACGCCCACACCGAATAGTTACTCTTCGTGAGTAACGAATAGGAGAACATCACATTCTCTTCTCTTCCAATCTTCATTGATGCCGCATCTCAAGTTGATTTTGACGACATGTTCTTTAGATAGTCTCTGATACCAAATGTTGGCTTTGACTATTGGATCTTTCTAAGAACAACTATGAAGATATCGAACTATAGAAAATAGATATTTGCTAAAGAGGAAAAAGTCTTGAGAATCTTAAGTGTTGTATTATCAACCTTTACAAACAACCCTTAGTCTAGAAACCTTAAATTACTTATACATACAGGCTCAAGCCCATTAATAATCATTTAAGCCCTAATTGTATAAAAAACAATAAAGACCTACAACTGAAATAATCAATTAAGCCCTAATTGTATAAAAAAACAATAAAGACCTACAACTTTCAGTTTTTTGTCAATTAATGATTAAACTCACCCTTGTTGATTACGCGATAAATGATTTATGTCAGAAAACTCTAATGTTGTTATATCAAATGAAGGAAGGTGTTATGATGGACAATTATGTTCATATGGAAGTTCTCACGGCTTGTTTAGATTATTATCCTATGGCTAGTCAAGTACTTGATCACGATGTTAATGTTCTTTAGGAAAATGAAAAAAGTTTCATAGGGAGATTATTGTGAGTAATTAGATGATATTATACTTATCCAACATGTATTGTACATAGTAAAATACTAAACATAACACTTTAGAGTGGACTTATTGAGTTAATTTATCTCAAATTTAGAGTTTAATTTAAATGGTAAAATTTTAGTATAAAAAACAAAAATTACAAAACTAATTATAGAAATTCATTTTTTGAATATGTATTTATTTTTTGAATTTATAAATATAAATTCATTTTATTTATTTAAAATCAAAATAATTATAAATTGGCAAAATTTTATGAACATAAATTTAAAATGGTATAAGTTTAACTAGTTTAAGAGTTTACTTAAATATCGTTATTCTCTTTTAAGATGGTAAAATTTGAAGAATAATCTAAAAATTTTAGCAATCCTAACTTTAGAAATGAGATTAATTAGTTTTCCCAATTCACTATGCTTGATCAATCCTGAAAACTCACACTTTGTCTCAGATGATGAACTTGAAACATTTTTCATTTACACAAATTTTAAACACCTTGTATGATATACTTAACCGGAATTATCTATTTTTATTTATTTATCTAAACATGGATATTATAAAACACATCATTAAAATTTTGTTAAAGATGATTGTTATCATTAAGCTTTTTTTATGCATTTTTATTCATCTAATCAAATAATTGTTTTTTAAAAAATAATCACTACTTAGGAAAAATATAAAAATTATATGAATTATGATAATCAAATATTTATACTTAAAAAAAGATTAATTAGAGTGACTTTGTTTAGATTAGATTCAGCCAAAACAAATTGGAACGTTATATTTGCCTTGACCATTATAATTATTTTCAAAAATTATTAAAATAATTTAAAGTATGTAATTTTATTTTAATTTAATATAAAAAGTGTAGTTAAAAACTTTTTAGTGTAAGATGTGTTAAAGGTTATAAAAATTTTGGATTGTGAGATACATTTTGTTTAGATATGATATTTTAGTCAAATGATATTTTGTGAATATATACCAAATATGAAATTTATAAATCGTGATTAAAAATATAATATTTTTATTCAATGAAACAAAAATTATACTATATATAATATAAACTAATATTTATACAAATTGAAGTTAAAAGTCACTTTATAATCTTAAGTATATTATTTTAAGTTTCAAAAGTATTACTTGAAATACCAAAATGGTTAATTTCCATTTATGTTGAAATGGGAAGTAATATATAATATAATATGAATAATTATAAAACAAACACTGTTTATATTATTATTAACGTTGTCACAGAACTGGTTCAGCCATTCGCCTGATGCTAGTGGATCGATCTAGGAACACCATCCATCTACTCATGTCCGGTTCATTGTTCAATCATTGTCATTATATATATAAATTTTTAGATAAGTATAATATCATCTAATTACTCACAATAAAGGGTTATGTTTACTATTTTACTATGTACAATACATGTTCGATAAATATAATATCATCTAATTACTCACAATAATCCATATAATTTTTATTTTATTTTCCTAAAGAACATTAACATCGTGATCAAGTACTTAACTAGCCATAGGATAATAATCTCCACAAGCCGTGAGAACTTCCATATGAACATAATTGTCCATCTTAACACATTCCTTCATTCTACACAACAACTTTAGAGTTTTTTTTTTTTGACATAAACCATTTCTCGCGTAACTAACAATCATAGCCTTCCACGCCACCAAATTCCTCTCCGGTATACTATCAAACATTTGGACTGCACCAACACATACCCTCTATTTCGTATAGATGAAAATCAAAGCACTAGCCATTAGCAACAATATTTATAGTTCATCAGTATTAGTGTCGGTGTTATATAATCGTCGTCAAAACATAGTATCAACGACGAAATGTAATTAGCAACAATTTTTTCCACTTGTACATAAGATTGCCAGAACATTAGGCTAAAACTAATTAAGCAAAAATTAACATATTTAGCCAATATATTAAACTTACTTCATTAGATTGTCCATCCCCTTCATTTTAGGAAAAATGTATCAAAACTCTACAATTAAGAGCAACTTTTGTAACTTTTAATTTTATTAGAACTATATAAATCTTCTAAATATTTAATTATTCTAACTTGTATAAATTTATATTCTTCTAATTGAAATAATATATGGAAAATATATTCTTAACAAATAATAATCTAATCTAATATTATCTCTCTAATATCTAATATTATATCCGTTAGTGTATATAATATTTTAATATATTATATTATTATATTGTTATATTATATCCTATAAAATATTATATTTTATATTACATTATATTGTATTATCTTTATTATATTCTATATGTAATTCAATTATAAATACTCTTGTTATATTAATAATACATACAAAATTATTATTCTCTTTCTATCCATTCTTACATAGTATAGGGTTTGTGGTCGTTTAAGATTTGTGGTCAATCCTCTTTCTTTTTCATTATTTTACTACTTCAATTTGTGGTCGTTTAGGATCATATTGATTCAACTTCAATGGATAAGTTGTCTCAATATATCCCCCAATTCTATCAATATTATCTTTGATGGTATAAATTATGAATTGTGGGCGGAAGAAATTTGTAGTTTTCTTAAAGGTAGACTCCTGTGGCGCATCATTACTGGAGAAATTCCTAAACCCAAACAAATAGATGGAGAATCTGAACCTGTCTTTACAGATCGCCTAGTCAATTGGGATGGCATGAACCATCAAATTATTACATGGTTCCTTAATACATGTACTAAGGCAATTAAGCTCGATTTTCGACATTTCGACACTGCACAAGAGGTATGGGATTCTTAAAGAATCAATACTCTATATCTGATGATGTCAATCAATTTCAGTTATATAGAAGGCTTCATTAATGAAACAACAACATGGTCAAACAATTCATAGTTATGTATCAGAATTACAAGAACTTTGGGATCATATTGCACATGGAGATCCTAGATGGCCGAGTACTAATGCAGCCAATATTTATATCAATCTTCGTAATCGTCAACATACATGGCATTTGTTAATGACTCTCCGAGAGGATTTTGAGTTTATTCGAAGTTCCCTTCTTCATCGAGGATCATTGCCTAACCTCGACATTGTGATTAAAGAATTAGTCACTGAAGAGGCTCGCTTACAAGCCCTTCGTGTAGAAAAATCTATTATATCATCGGTTGATTCAGTTTTGGCTGTTCAAAAATCTCAGTATTCTACAAAACCCTTCCTGATCAGTTGCGTACTTAACTTGTGACAAATAGTAACCAGATTTGTCGGAAGCTATTTCAAGCCCCAAGAAATAACTTAAATTTCCAAGATCTTTCATTTCGAAGTGTTAATGTAGAAAATTCTTGAGATCATTAATGTCATTTGTGTCATCACCAGTAATTATCATATCATCCACATAAAGTAAAGTAATGTGCAACCTTGATCTGTTTTGTACAGAAATAGTGCATGATCATAAGAGCTAGATTTGAAACCAAGATTGCCAATTGTGTAGCTAAATATGGCAAACCATTCCCTATGAGCTTGTTTGAGACCATAAAGTGCTTTGCGAAGTCTACAAACTTTATTTGGAGGATGATCATACCCAGGAGGAGGTTGTATATACACTTCTTCTGTTAGTTCACCATTAAGAAATGCATTTTTGACATCCATTTGAAATAATTGCCATCTTTTTCTAGCAGCTACTGCAATGAGGTTACGAACCGAGGTCAAACGAGCGACAAGAGCAAACGTTTCTTCATAATCAATACCATATTCTTGAGTGTATCTTTTAGCCACAAGTCGAGCTTTATATCGTTCAACTGAACCATCTTCTCGTGTCTTAATTTTAAAAACTCATTTGCAACCAACGATAGACTTATGTGAAGGTAAATCAACCAAGTCCCAAGTTTTTGTCTTGGTAAATGCTTGTAATTCTTCTAACATTGCTTGCTGACACAAAGGGTTAAAGTTGGCATCGCGAAAAGTTCGAGGTTCATAAAGAGAGACAATAGTTGAGTATATATGAAAATTACGGAGACGAGCAGAAGGTTGACTTACACGATTGGTACGAAGAATAGGTAATGGTGGTGGCGGTAGTGGTGATTGTGGTGAATGAGGAGATTCTTGGATGATATGACCAAATGATCTTATATCTCGTGTCGGTATTACTGACACAAAAGTTGTTAGCAAATCCTTTGACTCCACAGAACATTTGGCCGCCACTGATGGTACTCCACTAAGTGATGAAACACTTTATCGACAACTAGTTGGTAGTCTTATATATCTTACTGTTACTCGACCAGATATTGCATATGTTGTCCATATCGTGAGTCAATTTATGTCATCTCCTCGTACTACTCATTTCTCTGTCGTTCTTCGTATATTACGATACATTAGAGGAACTTTATTTCATGGACTTCATTTTGCTCACTCTTCTTCTCTAGAGTTACGAGCATACTCTGATGCTGATTGGCAGGTGATCCAACTGATCGTCGATCCACTACTGGCTATTGTTTCTTTCTTGGCACATCTCTCATTTCATGGAGAAGTAAGAAACAAACTGTTGTTTCTCATTCCAGTACAGAATCCGAATATTGTGCTCTTGCAGATACTACCTTTGAGCTTCTTTGGCTACAATGGTTACTTCAAGATATGGGTGTTCCTTCATCCGCTGATATTCCTTTTTTCTGTGATAATAATAGTGCAATGCAGATTGCTCATAATGATGTATTTCACGAACGTACCAAACACATAGAAATTGATTGTCATCTGACACGACATCATGTCGTTAATGGTACCATACAATTGATTCACATTTCTTCGCAAGCTCAGATTGCTGATATTTTTACCAAATCTCATCTTCCTCAACGTTTTCAAGATTTAATCTCCAATCTCAAGATGTTCAATGCTCTTCCACCTTGAGCTTGAGGAAAGATGTTAGTGTATATAATATAATAATATATTATATTATATCCTATAAAATATTATATTCTATATTACATTCTATTATATTATCTTTATTATATTCTCTTTGATATGTAACTCAATTAGAATTACTCTTGTTATATTAATAATACACGCAAGATTATTATTCTCTTTCTATCTATTCTTACCATCTCAATCTAATGTATTACCTATCTACTATAATATTATCTCTTATATCTATGTTAAATATTATAAAATTTGGTTCTTAAAAAAAATGTTCTAGAGAGCAATATCTATAAATTTATCTGTATAACCAATTAATTTCATTTTTAAAATGTCCGGCTAATTATAAGATATTAAAAGTTTACATAATAATTGCAGTTTTAAAATTGAGATTCATCATTTATTCTCTAATTTGAGTTCACATGGCATGTCTCAGAAAGTATATGCATGCCGATGTCATTATGATTTAGTATTACCAATTAAAGTGATGTATGCATGCAAATAAAATTTCATGAAACTTAATTTTATAATATATAATATAAATAATTAAATTCGTCATACAACTTGTAAACTTATTTAATTATACATAATTTGTTTGATTTGGCAGCTAAGTCTGGATCTGGTCCTCCTGGTGTCAACTTTTGAATATGTATGTTTAAGGACCGATTGAAAATCGGTATTACTTTGATAATTCTTCTCCCATTTAATTAATTGAAACTCATATTTTCGTGACAAAATGTTGTTCTCTGGTGTTCTGGCCCCGAAGTCTACTATGAATATCAAACTTATAATCACTACCATAAGAATAGAGTTTTTGACAATGTGTCATAACTTCTGTATAAATATGAAATGAGGGAAGAGTTTGATTAGATTTTATGGATCAACTTTAAATTATTTATATTAAAAAATATATATATAAGAGCCAACTACTAATATTAATTAGTTTTTATTATTAAAAAATATATAATAAACGAAAAATAAATATCTTGAATCACAAGTACTTATAGTCTTGTTTGGTTTGAAAAATAATTTAAGATGAATATATATAAATTTTAAGCTATTTTTTCTTTTCATTACACAAATCCTATTAAGATGTTTTACTTTTAAAAAGTGAATAACTTTTTTTTATTACTGCCATATCTGGAATAACACCTTTTAATTAACTTATATTTCAATCAAATCATGATAAAAAAATTTTTATCTAGTTTCATTTTCCTTAATTTGTTTTTTTATCATTATTAGTTTACCTTTAATATTTTTTCATTTAAATATTCTTATTTTTCTCTCACAGATGTGTCAATATAGTGAAAATGGTATTTTTTTAATTATTTTTTTTATTGATGTATCAAAATAGTATGAAGAACTATGTAAATTTTTTGACAACTGAACCAATGGATGCCCAGCTTGACTGTGTGGGTTCTAGATGGAACCGAAAGTGTCTACATATATTATATATTGGTTTATAATTAGAGATGACTTTAAAAAAAAAGTGTTCTTAAACTTGAACAAAAATAATTTATTATTTAAGTCTATATATATATATATATCCCAACTGCCAACTATAAATTATTATTTTCCTTTGCATTTTTTTTAAATTCAACATATCTCTTTTCTTCAATCTATTTTAAACTTTAACTCTAATTTCTAGATGTTCTCTTGTGGCAGATCTATGTTAGGACTTAAGTCCACCTAAAAAAAATAATGTATAAGTGTGACATAGACTCCCAATTTCTTAATTTTTTAATTTAATTTATTATTTATTTTTATAATTTTAAAAAATAGTAAAATTTACATTATTCACTCGTTTTATCTATAGTTTTTTTTTGTTTTTTTTTAACTCATCATAAATTCTTTTCAAACACACCATTATTCTAAATTTTGGATTCGTCTCTACACAGATTAAGAACTTATATCGGATTCAAGCCTAAGCCCAAGGATGCAAAAAATGATGTCCTTTTGCGTAGGAGAGAATTTACGTTATGGTCAAGGTGGGCTAAAGCCCACCCAAATTTGTCTTTACGCTAAAAATGTGACATAGTCTTCTAATTTTTTTATTTAATTTAGTTCATTATTTATTTTTTTAATTATCAAAAATAGGTAAAATTTAGGTTAATTTATCAATTTCATTCATAAATTTCTCAAAGAATAATTTAAACTCATCTCAAATTTTTTTAAGTCCAACCCAACTTCAAATCATCATGTTCCATAACTAATTTTGTGGCTCAAATAAAAGAACAATGTAGTTAGATTTGCTTATATCATGTGTAACCCATCTTCTAACTATTTGAATTAAGATCTCTAGTTTCAAAACTCAATAAAACCAGAGAACTGAGGGTCTCTAAACATATATAATTGTGTTTCTTTAAAGGGTGGCAACTGCTAAAAAAACATTTAAAATATTTGAACAATATAAACAAAAATTAAATGTCATTTTTCCCCTAATCGGGCCAACAAAATCGCAGCCATTAGCAACCGTTTATAGTTCAGTTGCATTAGTGACGGTAATTTAGAACCCAACCAATTTTTAAACTTTTAATTTTATTAGAAATCTGAACATCTTTTAATTCTTTAGTTACCTTTATTTTGTATAAATTCAAATAATATATATAGAAAATATATTTTATTCAACTCATATAATATTATATAGAAAATATATTTTCAATATAAAGTTTACTTGGAAAAAACAAATAATTGAACTATATCACCAATTATTTTTTTTCTGAAATTTTCCTGCTAATTATAAGATATTACATGCTTACAAATTAATCACTATTTTCAAATTGAGATTGATCAGCAATTAATTAATTACTTATTTTCATCTCTGATTTACGAAAAAATGCATGTAAATAGAATCTCATGAAACTTGATTTGATTATATATAAGATAGATAATAAACACATTATACAATTTTTTAGATTATTTAACTATATATAATTTGATTAATTTTGTTCATACTTCCTTGACAAAGCGGTTAAGTCTCTGTAAGTGGTTGATTGTCGTGGTGCTTAGGATCTAGCCCTCCTGGTGCCACCATTTCAATATCTTTGTCCAAAGATTGAAAATCGGTTTTACCCTTGTGATTCTTTTCCCATTCAGAGAGTTGGAATCCATATTTTTGTGAAAGGATATGACTATCTGGTGTCATAGTCATAGCCTGACCGAAGTCTATTGTGAGTATCAAACTTATCACCACCACCATCAAGATGAGAGCTCTTGATAATCCAAAATTTGTCATAATGTAGAGATTTTTTTTTGATAAGATATTTAGTATGAAGTTAAAGCTATTTATAGTGAAAAATAATAGTAGAAGACAGCTAACAGTATTATCTATTATTAATAGTGTTTGTTTTAAAAATTAGTAGATCTACACATGGATAAGATTGTAAGGATATGTAATAAGACTTTTGTTCATATAAGGATTGTGTGAATCCACAAGTTATAAGTTTGTTTGGTTTAAAAAATAATTCTAACCACATGCATAATTATATAAGATTAATTTATTTTTCTTTTCATTTAACACAAAAATCTATAAGAATTTTTTATGTTTTAAACAAAGTTAAAACATTTTTTTTATTAATCCTCAATATCACCAGCACCAACAACACATTTACTTTTGAGTCAAATCATGATAAAAAGTAGCAAAATCATATAGTTTCATTTTAAAATATTATTATTCTATGATTTATAAAAATAGTTGTCAAAAGAGTGATAAGAGTATCAATTTTTTTTATAAGACTTGTCAAAATAGTATGATCTATAATGTAAATTAGTGATAAATGAACTTTGACCATGTGTGTTCAGGTTGGAACCACACAATGTTTACATATTTAATGTATTTTAAAATGTTAACATGGTAAGTATCATTGGTCTATAATTCTGATCTACATATTGACATACTAGACTAAAACTAGAAAACCAAATATTACTCACTAAGTCGGTATCGGTATGTATTCCAATAATTATATTTATTGTCTTGATTCTCTCTCCAATTATATATTACTTTTTTTCTTTTAAAAACATTTTTAAACCTATTTTAATTTTTTTCTTCTATTTTTAAAATTTTATATTAATTTCTAGATCCTTTCTCAGTCTCATAATATACGAATGAACTTTTAAAATTTGGAACCAATAAAATTATTCTTAAACAGGATTTTTTATACAAAGTTAATATGTAATAATTAGTTCTATATTAATATATATCAATCAAAAATAAAATTAAATATCAAGAATACGTTAGGCCTAATTTATTTTAATTTAGGAAAAATTACTTGGAGGCCCTTTAATTATTTCGATCGCTCACTTTTAGCCTTCTAATTATCTTTTAAAACAAATCGTCCCTTCAACTTTTAAAAAGGCCACCAATGGCCCTTTCAGTCAAATTTTTGGTTAAAGATAACCGTTTAAGCTTAAAATATTATTTTTTATATATTATCTTTAATCATTATTTTATATATATATATATATATATATATAATTATTAAATCATATAGAATTATTAAATCAATTATATATATATATATATTATTATTAACTTTTATATTTATATAATTATTAAATCTTTTATATAATATATAGATAATATATATATATATATATTATTTATTTTTACCCATACTTTTAGTCTTCAAATTATTTTTTAAAATATATTATATAAATTTATATATATATTATAAATTAATGATTAAAAGTAATATATATAATTTTTTTTTAATTTATATTTTATCTTTTTATGAAAAAGATTTAATAATTATATTATTGTATAAAAATTAATGATAATATATATATAATTATTTAATTATATATAAAAATATAAAAAATAATAATTAATGATAATATATATAAAAAATTTTAAGTTTAAGTAGTTATATTTAAGCAAAAAGTTCATGAACGACTCATTGATGACCTTTCTAAAAGTTGAAGGGTTATTTGTTTTTAAAAAATAATTGAAGGACTAAATGTGAGCAATCAAATTATTTAGAGCAAAACAGAAATCCAACCAAACAATAAATCCAACCAAACAATAATATTAAAAAAAAAAAAAAAAAAAAAAAAAAGTGCAGCCCAAACGTGAGAATGAGACCTTATACCATATTTAAACCTAGACCAAATGATGCTAAAAACTGCGTTACTTTCGGCCTCAAAAGTATAAAAGTCTTATGGATAGCCGAAGAATTTTGAAACAAGAAAATCATGTGCCGAATAATAAATATATCATTTAATATAGGTACCTACATTTCACCATTTGAAGTTAATCAAAATATTTAAAATCTTGTTAGTATTCATCTTTTATATATATATATATATATATATATATTAATGATGCTTAATTTTTAAAGTATTTGGATTGCCAGATCGAGAGTTGTGATTAATTTTGATATATATATATATTAGTTAATAGATACATGGGTTGAATTGTGGGTTGACCCGCCCATAAACTTAAAACGGTTAAAAATAAAATTAAAAATGATATATGTATGTTTCGAACTTGCAACCTAACAAAACAAGTACAACCACTAGTAACGGTTGTTCAGTCGTTACTAATATGAGTATCAATAAGAACTTTATCAAAGATAAAATCATTACTGATAAACTATTAGTAACGGTTTTTTTTGAGCTAAATACTATTAACGATAAACTATTAGTAACGATTTTCTTAAGCTTAATAACGTTACTGATATATTATTGGTAACGGTTTTCTTATGCTTAATATCGTTACTAATATATTATTGGTAACGGTTTTATTAAGCTTAATATTGTTACCAATATATTATTGGTAACGGTTTTCTTATCCTTAATACCTTTACTGATATATTATTGGTAACGGTTTTCTTATTCTCAATATCGTTACTAATATATTGGTAACGATTTTCTTATGCTTAATACCATTACTAAAAAAATTAATCGTTTTTTTTTTTTTTGTTTTTTTTTAATATTTCGTATTTGTACCTATATAAACAATAATTATCCATTTTGCCAAAAAGCACAATCATCAATCCAAAAACTACAATCATCAATCCATCAATTCATCAATCCACATAAACCATAAATCCACATAAACCATAAACTATAAACCAGAATTCAAAAACCACATAATATAAATAGGTGATCGGTACGAAGTATAGTTATCCATGTTTTGTCAGAGACTTTCATTAGGACTAGACAAAATATTACTATGCCAAATAAAGTATATTATTTCTAAATTATTCATAAACCTAACTAGTCCAATAATTTAACATATAATTCAATAAACTATCATAACCTAATCAACATATATACAATTCAATAATCCCATAATTCAATAATCCAATAATCTAACATAATCTAAAATCAAATAAACCAACAATCAATAATCTAATCTAACATCGAAATAAACCAACAATCCAATAATCTAACCTAACATTCAATAAACCAACAATCTAATAATCTAACATATCATTCAATAAACCAATCATCCAATAATCTAACCTAACATTCAATAAAAATAATATAACCTAACATTCAATAAACCAATAAACTAACCATCCAATAATCTAACATTCAATAATCCAAATAATCTAACATAACATTCAATAAACCAACAATCTAATAAACTAACAATCTAACATTGATTTAACCTAACAATAATCTAACTTAATATTCAATAATTCAAATTATCTAACAATCTAAAGTTAATTTAAAATCAAAAAATTTGAAGAACTAACCTGGACTGGAAGGACAACAACAATAGCAGCAGGAACTTCAAAGGATTTGAAATATCTGGAAAAGAAAAGAATGAATTGTGAATTAAAGAAAGAAATAAGAAAGTCGAAACTGTGAATTAAAGAAAGAAATAAGTAAGAACTAACCTTACCTTAATTAGTTGCAGGGCGACGACGGCAGCGGCAGAGATTAGAAGGAGCGGCGGTAGAGAAGTGTAGGAGCTTCGGCAGTGGCGACGACGACTACAACCGACGAGGAAGAAACGGAGAGCAATTGCAAAACGGATCGAAGAAGAGTGGAGAAGAAGAGAAGAAAAAAAAAGAAAAAGGAAAAAAGAAAGAAAAGAAGCGTTGTGTCGGGTTTTATTGAGAATTAGTAACAATTATATTAAAATCGTTACAGATGTTTAATAAGTATTGATAACGGTTTCACTTAAAACCGTTACTGATACCTCTTGTGAAGACGAAACGTCTGATAGCATATCAGTATCGATTTTATCCTAAAATCGTGATATGCCTTGAGTTAAAATAAAAGTGAAGGCACATTAGTAATGGTTTAAATGAAACTGTTACTGATACCTCTTGTGGAGACGAAACGTGTGATGGCATATCAATAACGGTTTTAAGAATAACTGTTACCAATACCTGTATCAGTAACGGTTTTTCTTAAAACCGTTACTGATACGCCTTAAGTAAAATATAAAGTAAAGGCATATTAGTGTTATAACCGTTACTGAAATTTTACATCGAAAAAAGACTTAAAAACATTAGTATTTGTAACGGCTCTTCTTTATACTTGTTACTGAAGATTTATATTAGTAACGATTTTATATAGACATTACTGATATCTTAATAACAATAACGGCTATATAAAACTGTTATTGATAAAAAAAAATTATCAATAAGGGCGCTATAGGTTAATCTTTAACCAATTGTGATTGAGATGTGGTTTGCCGAAAGATAATTGAAAGTGGTTAAAAACATATTAATCAAATATTTTATTAACCAAAGTGTGAGATTACAATATTAAATATTAAAAAATATGAATTAAATATTTGATTAACCAAAATGAAAGCATAAGATCACGAGATGAGATGTTCATTCAAAAATATATGAGAGAATATAAGTTATTTTACTGAAGTGAATAAAATGTAGAATGAGAGTGTACTATTTTTTATTGTAATATATTATTCGTGATTTATTAAGAATTTTAAACATTAAATACATATATTATTATTTTTTTTATATTATTATTCGTGTGAATCGCACGCACGAGAATCTTCCTCATTTTTTTAATAACAAAATGATATTTTCTTCCTCTCATTTCTCATCTTCAATTCCCTCTCCTCATTTTTCATAACATATTTCTCTCTAATTTTTCAATATTATTCTCTCTAGTTTTTTCTTCAATTATAATAACAGCAATGGGATTAAATATTCTTTAACGACTGCAACAACATAAGTATGAATAAATAATTTCTTTATATTATTAGTTTTAGAGTTATATTTCTATTTTCCAACATCTAAAATCTTATAAATATTTAATCTGGTAATAGGGTATACGTCAGAGATTGGGTACCCGACGAATTGAGAATGAGGATACAAATAGAGATACTCGTCGAGTTTGGAAATGGTTATTTCACTACCCAACGAGTAAGGTAACTCTTACCATCCCTAATGGGCATCCCTAAAAATAGTTCACATAATCTCACCTACTAATTTTAATTAATCTATTATTAAAAAATAAAAAAGGAAAATAAAAAGTGATATGGTCTACACATGGATGGATAGGGATGATGTGAATCCACAAGTTATATTGTTGTTCAGTTTAAAAAATAATTCTAATAACTTAAATAATTATATAAGATCTAAGGTATTTTTCTTTTCATTCAACACAAATCTTATCAAAAAAAAATTATTTATTTATTTTTTAAAGAGAATATTTTTTTTTTAATATTCTCCTATATATCATACGAAGGTACATAAATCTCTATTCAACACAAAATTTATTACTTATTTTCTTTATTTTTAGAAACATGTTTTATTATTATTTGAAGTTTGAATTTGGATATTTTTAACTTTAAATTACTTAATCTAAATATTTAAACTTTATTAATTTTAGCTATTTGAGAAAACAACATTTTGAACAAATATCTCTTAATAAGGGACGGCAGCCGCTAAAAAAATATTTAAAATGGTTGAACAATATAAACCAAAAATTAGATTTTGTTTTTAACGCAAAATCACACCATTAGCAACAATATATTGTTTAGTAGCATTAGGGGCGGTATTATTTATTCCAACCAATTTTCTAACTTCAAAATTTATTTAAAATTTGAACATTTTTTACTATTTAGTTATATTTATTTTATATAAAATCATAAAATATATTTTCAGAAATAGTAGTCTAATGTTCTTTACTATTACTCATCTCCTATAATATTATCTCTTGTATATGCCTTAAATATAAAGTTGTTAGAAAAACAGAGATTGTTCTAAAGAGAGCAACATTAATAAATTAAACCCTAAAACCAAATTTATTTTCAATGAGATTGTTCTTCTAATTATAAGATATTGCAAGTTTATAGATTAATCTCTATTTTAAAATTGAGATTCAGCTATTTTTTTATTCTTTATTCTTCTATGTGATTTAATAGTTCATAATCAGGACGGATCTATATATGCTCGGTGGGCTGAAGCCCAACCCGGTTTTTTTTTTACGGTTTTTTTTTACGGTTCAAATTTGACTATGACCGTTAAATTTTTTCAAAATTTTTAACATACTTTAATGTTTTTTTTTTATTAATTATTAAAAATATGATAAACTTATCTTTATCCACTAATTTTATTCAAATTTTTTTTAGTTATTTTTTAAGCTCACCCTAATTCTAATTCTTGGGTCCGTCTCTGTTCATATAAATGTCTTATAGAGTATATGCATTTATTAACAATAAAATCCATATGTGCATGTAAGGTACGGATAAAAATAATTAATAAACAACTTATATATACTAAAAATTATAGATTATTTTCTTCTTTCTTGTTTCTTTAAAATGGTCTTGTAAAAAAAAAATATTTGATGAAGATCAATCCATTAGGATCATTGAAATACTCCAACAAATTGTAAAAACTGAAGTAAAATTTTTGATGAATTAAAAATAACGACATTTCAAACTTATAATTCAATTGTCATTTATATCGAATATTAATTTCAATTATCTTAACTGTTTTATCATTATTAATAAAAAACACTTAAATAGACAATAGAGAGGTGATCTTTTTCCATATTCCTTTTCAAACAAACATATACAATTTTAAATAACAAGGATTTGAATTTTTTATAAGATAATGAGATTTTAATTATTATTATTTTTATTATAATAATAATTATTATAATAATAATAATTATAATATTTATAATAATAATTATTATTATTATAGTTATAATAATAATAATTATTATTATTATAATTATAATAAGAATTATAATAAGAATTATTATAATTATTATTATTATAATAAATATTATAATAATAATTATTATTATTATAATAATTATAATAATAATAATTATTATTATTAAAAATATAATAATTATTATTATTATAATAATTATAATTATTATAATTATTATTATTATTAAAAATATTATAATTATTATTATTATTATTATAATTATTATAATAATAATTATTATTATTATAATATTTATTATAATAATAATTATTATTATTATTATAATTATTATAATAATAATAATTATTATTATTATTATAATTATTATAATAATAATAATTATTATTATTATTATTATAATTATTATAATAATAATAATTATTATTATAATATTTATTATAATAATAATTATTATTATTATATTTATTATTATTATTATTATTTTGATAATAATAATTATTATTATTATATTTATTATTATTAGTTTTTTGTGTGCAGAAGTGAAGTGAGAAATTTGAATGTGCAAGTGAGAGATTTGCAAACTAATTTGATATTATAGTTTTTCAATATAACTTAAATTATTATTAAGATTTTAAATTAAGATTTTTTATATTTTAACCATTCAATTTATTATATTTTATTTGTATTTTATGTAGTCTAATTTATTTATTTATATCTATATATTTTAACTCTATCAAAATAATAAATAGTTTTTTTAAATTAATTATTATGAAATATTTTGATATAATTAATTCTAATTTATATACAATAAAACTGTATAACATATACTACAAAACAAAGTTAATAATATATATATATATATATATATAAAACAAAGTTAATAATATATATATATATAATGTAAATAAAATATATAAAATACAAATAAAATATAATAAATTGAATAAGTAAAATATTAAAATCTTATTACAGATATTTATAAATTTTATTTTATTAATAGTAATTTAACTTTGAAAAAGTATAACATCAAATATTTATTATTTGTTTATCATATTGTTATAAATAATAATAAATAATAGTAATAGTAATAATAACAAAAAAAAATAATAATAAAAATATTATTAATAATAATAGTAATAAAAAATAATAATAATTATTAGTAGTAGTAGCTTTATAATCTTTATTATTAAAATATTTTATAAAGTTAAAATATATAAATATAAATAAATAAAGTGTAAATAAAATATATAAACAAATAAATAAAATATATTAACTTAAAATATAAAAATGTTTAAGTTAAATTAAAAATTATAGCATCAGTTATTAATTGTTTTATTATATAAATAATAATAAGAATATTAATAAAAAAAAATTATTTTTATAAAATACAAATATAATATAATGAATTGAAAAGTTAAAAGTTAAAATTTATTATTATTATTATTTATTACTATTATTTATATTATTATTTATTACTATTATTTATATTATTATTAATAATATAAATAATAGTAATAATAAAAAACAAATAACTTGTTTTTGTAATAATAATAAAAACTAAATTAATAAAAAATATATTATCACTTATTTCTACAAATTTATAATGAAATAATAATAAATTAATTAATTAATTAAATTAAATACAAAATAATAATAATAACATAATAAATAATAATAAATTTAGTAATAATAATAAATTTACATCCATAACAAATTTATATTTTAACTTTCTAATTCATTATATTTTATTTTAGTAAAGTCAAATAGTTATTTATTATTTTTTTTATTACTATTATTATTATTATTATTATTAATTTTAAATTTTATTTTATTGTTGTTACTATTACAATTATTATTATTTTATTATTGTTTATTATTATTTATTATTATTTATTATTATTATCATTTATAACAATATAATAAAATAAATAATAAATATTTGATATTATAATTTTTCATTATAACTTAAATTATTATTAATAAAAATAAAATTTTAAATATTAAGACATTCAACATTATGAAATCAAGTTTTATAATTTAGATGTAAAAGTTTAATTATAAAATTATTATTAATTTGAATTTTTAAAAATAAATATAATTTTATATTATTAAGTTATAATATTATTCATTTATAACAATTATTTTTTAATATTTATTATAATATAAGTAATAAAATAAAACTACAAAAGCAAAAATTAATTAATAAAAAAATAATAACTAATAATAATAAATTTAAATATATATATATATAACATTAAAATATTATTCATTATTTAAATAATATTATTAATTATATTATTACTTCTAATCATTAATATATTATAGACATAATATATAATAAATATTTATAATTAAATAAAATATTAGTATAAAAAAATTTATAACTTAAGTTTAAAAAAAGTTTTTTTTATTAAAATTAATATTTATAATTAACTAAATTAATTTATTATAAATATTTATATTAAAAATTATAACAAATTGTTTTTATTAATAATTAATTTTATTAAAGTATGTTATTATATTTATATATAATATTTCTATATTATATATATTTTTAATGTAATGAATTGTAATTAATATTAATAATATAATTGTATATATAACCCTAATATTTCTATAACACTTAAAAACATAAAACTTTACAAATAGAATCACTTGTGTTTCTAAGTAAAAAAATGATTATTATTTGGATGTGGTTATTTTATGAAAAAAAATATATATCAACATGAAAATCCAAATACCCATCATCTTCAATTGTTCTACAAACTAGACCAATAATATATTCAAAAGTAAATTGTGAGTATTTTTTATGTTAATATTATTACTATTAGTATTTTTTATGTTAATATTATTACTATTAGTATTTTTTATGTTATTATTTAATTTTTATTATATTTAAATTGCAATCTTCCTAATTTTGAAAGTACTGTTAAAAAAAAGTGAACTATGAAGTGAACTATGAAATAGATTTGATAGGAAAATTATATATATATTATTTATGGAATTGTTGACATTTTTTTACATGACTCTACATACTTTTTACAAATATATATATATAGGGAGTTTAATGTATATAATCATATAAGATAGATTTTTTATTATGAATTTATATATTTTTAATTTATAATAAATTCGTGTAAAAAATTTCTAATAACTTAATTAATATAATTTAATACATTAATGACTTTTTTAATAAAATATTATTTTATAACGATAAACACTACAAATCTACCTTCTAATTTATAATATTAAAATAATTATTTTCAATTATTTTTAAATAAATAAAATTAAAATAATTAATCTCATTAAAGAAAATAAATTTAAAATAATTAATTAGGATTAATTATTGTACTAATTAATCAAAAATTAATTAAGGATTGAGACAAAAAATATTATTTGGGATAAAGGTTATACCCAATTTATCTTAAAATAATTTTTAAAAAAATTGAAGAAAAAAATAATAATTTAAAATGAATTGAAGTAACAATTTCATCTAAAACAATTATTTATTTAACCCTAAATATACACACAAAAAAAATGGTAAAATAATTATTATATTTATTTTAATATTTGGTGTATTTAAAATATCACAAATAAAGTCAAAAGGGTGAAAAAAATCAATTTCAAACAAATACTTAAGATTTTAAAATAATAATAAAAGCGTAATCGGGTGTAGCTAAAATCGAGAAATAAAGCTACAGCTAAAAACGGGGCCATCAGTTGAGCATTGGGATCTCATCAAATGACCTAAAGGCGACCGCGTAGCCCACTACAACGAAGGAAACGCGCGCATGCGCCGTACACGATCAGTTAACGCTCCGTTAGCTTAGTTGCAAACGGAGCACATGGAACACTCGCGCGCTGATGAAACACTGTGCGAAAGCTGGACGTGCACAAAACAGTATCGTTTTGATCTTCATTCTTCTTCTTCATCGCGACGCTAAGTATATAAGGATGGAAATCCGTCCTCGATTTTTCCAACTTTGACTTAGTCGTTAGAAAAAATTATATATATTATTTCTTTAAAAGAGAATATATTAATTTAAGAATTCTTATTTCTAATAAAAACAATAAATATTTTTATATCTAAAATTTAATATTAATTTATGGATTAATTCATGTAAAAATATGAAAAAGAATAAAATATATGAGATTAAAAAATAAATTGTATTCAAATTGTTATGTTTATAAAATAAATGAGGTTAAAAATGTTATATTAAAATGGTTTTAATTTGTTTTAGAAAAAAAAAATTATGAATAATAATAAAATTATTTGTTTGTTTGTGTATAAAATTAAATAAAAATAAAAATATTTATTTATTTTAAAATCTATTAAACATAAAATAAAAACAAATAGATTAATAACCAAATTTAAAAATGAGTATAAACATTTATTTTTAGTATTACATACATAGACCATTACAAAATCACCATATGCATTTTATCCTATTAAAAATTTCAATTAATTAATTTCAATTAATATTTTAATAAAATACTTGACCTCAATTATTTTTGATGAACTATTATTTGGAGTTTGAATTTAATTTGTTTATTTTATTTATTATTATGTAGAACTTTAAATTTGAAAGATAATCACTGTACTAACAAAGATTATAACTGACAAATTAAATTAAATTAAATTAATTTTATATTAATCTATTATATATCTATGTTTCATTTTTGTAAATATTATAAAAAAAAAAGTTGAATTTTCGGGATTGGTCTGCGTGTGCGTATGGTTTTCTTGTTGTTTTTCAAAATTCTTGGATTTATTGTTTGAACTATATAAGAATTTTCTTTATAAGGTCTCATTGTTTAGGCCATATCTGACGTTTGGGCTGGACTTCTTTTGTTAATATTTATTTCTGGATTTCTGTTAAGACCAGCCCACTTACAAGAATAAATTAAAATAGATTAGGCCTAAGGTTATTTTTGATATTTCATTTTATTTCTAATTTAATTATATTAATATAGAACTAATTATTGCATATTAATTTCCTATATAAAGCCTGTTTAAGAATAATTTTATTGGTTCCAAATTTTAGAAAGGTCATTCGTCAATTATACATTAAATCTTAAATTGCATGACCAATAAGATAATAAAAATTTCGAAACAAGTTTTAAAATAGTTTTTCTAAGGAAAAAAATAATATATAATTGGACTTTAAATTAGTGGACTAATTATACTATGTTAGCACTTTAAAATACATTAAATTATAGAATAATAATAATAATGTTTTAAAATGAAACTAGATAATTTTGAGACTTTTTTTTTTTATCATAATTTGACTCAAAAGTAATGATACTGGTGATATTGAGAATTAATAAAAAAGAAAAATTGTAACTTTTAAAAAAGATAAAAATTAATGGGGTTTTTGTGTTAAATGAAAAGAAAAATACATTAATCTTTTATAATTATGCATGCAGTTATAATTATATTTTAAACCAAACAAATAATCTTATAAACACAATCTCATTTAATTAGTTTATAGAAATAGAAAATTAGAGAGTATTTGACCTTATTTTATTAAAAATAACAATAAAATTTCAAGGTGAACTTGAACGCATTAAACACATTCACACAGCTCCCCTCAAGTTTAATCAAAATAATTATAAATTTATAATCAAACAAACTTTAAAAAAATAAATAAATAATAAACATTTTTTAATTATTAATTACACTAATCTTAGTTTTTTCTCTCTCTTAAAATATATTTGATTCCACTAAAACTAGGTATATATATAATATATTATAAAATAAAATTTTAATTTGACTAATTTAAGATTTAATAGATTTAAACTCTTGTCTCACTCATTTATGTAACTATATATAATTAATTAATTTAGGGGTGGGCTTAAGCCCACATCTCCTAATCATAACTTTATAGTGCATGCATATACTCTATAAAACATGCCATATTAACTTTAAATCATAGAGATAAAAATAATTGAATCTCAATTTGAAAATAGCCTTAAAACTAGCATATGACAGTTTTAAAGGGAAAATAATTGTTTTACAGTTCAATTTACTCTTTAGAATTTTTTTATTTTTAACTAATTTAATATTTGAAATAAGTAGATAATATTATATTATAGTACAGTACATAAGAACTAGTAAAGAAGATTAGACTACTCTTTATAGAAAATATATTTTCTAAATACTATGAGTTGAATAAAATAATATGAATTTATAAAAAATAAAGGTAGCTAAAGAATAAGAATTAAAAGATGTTCAGATTTCTAATCAAATTAAAAGTTAAAATATTGGTTAGATTTCTAAAATGAAATGGGAATAAAGTTGAATTAGTTAGCGACTAATATATAATAAATGGCTGTGATTTTGTTGGACCGAAGTTTGGGAATATTATTACGTAAAATTAACATTTCATTTTTGTTTTATATTGTTCAAACATTTTAAATATTTTTTAGCAGGTCTTATTTCAAAAAAATAAAATATGTGGACTTATAATTTTTTTTCGGGGGAATTTGTGAATCAAATTTATAGATTAGCCTAGATTTCTTACCTATTTTTTAGAATTAGAAAATTAAATTAAAAAAAAAAATAGGAGTTATTTGACAATTTTAGCAAAAGAAAAATAAAAAAATATTGAGTTGGGCTTTAACCCACCTTAGTTCTAACGTAGATCTGTATTGATTTATTAATAAAAGGAGAAGATAAAAGTAAGTTGTTTTCTACGTAGGTTCGAATCCTACCTCTCCCATTTGTTTGTCGTAAATTTTAGAGAAGAGAGAGGAGGCATTCGTCACTGCCAACCTAAGGAGCTCTTTCTTTTTTTGGCCGTGCCGTTTCAATTGTATCGTATGTTAGTTAAAGAGGTTAGCGAATTACTATATCTATAGATTCCCCGTCTATATTCAGAAGCGAGTTGCTTCCGACTTGACTTGTAGTTGTCCCATGAATTAGAAAATTAAATAGTTAATTAAATTTAAGAAATTAGAAAGTTAAGTTTCTCCATAAACTCTAGCATATATCTCCAGCTAAAATTTAAAAGAGATGAAAGAAAAAAATATTTGTAACTGACAAAACAAAAGAGGGCTTGATTTAGTTACACTAATCACTAAACAATAAGTAAAACTATTATTATTTTTAAAAAGTTGGTATAAATATAATAATAATTAAAAGAGTCTACATGTTTTTGTGTATTTTTACAAACTTGGGATGTATATAATAATGAAACCAATATACAATTAATAATAGTTTTTTTTTTGGATTTAAGTCTTTAGATAGACAGTCTCTAATTATAAGTCATTATACAATATTATTAGTTTAAAATAATGTAAACACTTTGCGTTCATCTAGAACCCACATAGTCAAGTTGAGACATACATTGGTTCAATTTGTCTTCAATTTTATGTTATAGTTCTTAAAATTATTTTAACACATCATTAAAAAATAAATAAAGTTTATACTCTTTTCACTATTTTGATACATCTATGAGAGAAAAATAAGAATATTTAAATCAATAAATATTAAAGGTAAACTAATAATGATAAAAAAAAAATTAAGAAAAATGTAACTAGATAATTTTGGACATTTTTTGTTTTCATGGTTGTATAGGTGCTGGTCGAGACATTGGGAATAAGAAAAAAAAAACATTTCGCTTTAAAAAAAATTAAAATTTAATAGGATTTGTGTTGAATGAAAAAAAAATCTCTCAGATATTATATAATTATTTATGTTGTTATAATTAATTTTCAAACCAAACAAAACTTGTGGATTCACACAATTGGATCCGTCCATGTGTAGATCGTATCTACATTTTTTCCTTCTTTTTATTTATTTTTTTAATGTCAAAAACTAATTAATATTAGTAGGTGTCTATTACGTTTCTTTTAACTATAAATAGTTTTAATTTCATCCTTAAAATCTATCAATTACCACTCTCATTTCATATTTATACAAAAGTTATGACAAATCTCATGTTATCAAGGGTTCTTATTTCGATAGTGGTGGTGATAAGTTTGGTACTCACGATAGATTTCGGTCAGGCAATGACACTAGAGAGTCACATCCTCTCACGAAAATATGGGTTCCAACTAGCTGAATGGGAGAAAAATCACAAAAATAATGTCGATTTTCAGTCCTTAGACATAGAGATTCAAAGGTTGGTACCTGGAGGACCAAATCCTAAGCATCACGCCATTCAACCACCTGCTGAGATTTAATCGCTTTTTAAAGGGAGAATAAACAAAATTGTATGACGGGTTTAATAATTCTATGTTATATATTATCAAATCAAATTTCATGGAATTTTATTATATTTACATATTGATAATACTAATCATAATTTTATGGTGCATACATATACTCTATAAGACATCTCATATAAACTTTTACAAAATTAAAGAGATGATATGAACTTTACAAAATATAAAATATATAAATAATTAATTTTTGAATCTCAATTTTAAAATAGAGATTGTTATAATATTTGACATAGAGAAGATAATATTAATAGGTAACAAATTATATTATTTATTAAGAATATATTTTTTATATATTTTTTTTTGAAAACGGTTAAAACAATTTTATTAAAATCCTAAAAGTTTGAGGGTCAGAAATCAAAGCTAGACAAACTCTAGCTATGATTAAGGATGACAATCAAAATACCCTAAAAAAACTGATTAGTAGCATTCATACATTCTAAAAAAACAGAGATTACAAATAGAAAATACTACGTTCAAACCTAATCATCCCAGCTTGGGATTTTCGTATGTCATCTATCTTCATTGAGAGACCTTCTTCCCATTTCTCTTCCTCTACCTCTAACGATAAAAGAAGATTGTATTGAAGAGGATGATGAGTATTGTTGTTTCTCATTTTGAATTCTCTCTTTGTACGAGTCTGTTCTGATTTGATAAAAATAATTATTTCTGAGATTTTCAGGACTTTTACCACTGTTATCTTCAACTTGAATTTCTGTATTCTTGTCTTCCTTATCTTTAGCTTCGTTTCAGACTCCACATCGGTTTTGAAATCTTCTTTATCGGCTTTAGAATTCTCTGTTTCAGCTTTGAAATTCTGGGTGTTTTAATCTTGAGTTTCCTCAACAATAACTTGAGGTTCATCTTCCATTTTAGGTCTAACCCTTTGCATTTCAGAAAATTTTATTTTCCTCTTCACCTTGATTCCCTTTACTTTCTTTCTTTCGTTGCTTTCCATTTTCTTAGAATCTTTCTTGCTTTCTTCTATAAATGTTTGATCTTTGAGTTTAGCCCCCTCTGTTTCCTTCTTTTTCTTTTTTATTTCCTGTTTTTCCGCTCTTCTTCTTTAGCTTTATCATATTTATTGTGCAGAAAAGTGTTACAGAAAGCACATCTTTTTGGTTTCCATTCATAAAAAATCTACATGATATTGTGCTTTCCTTTTCTGTCAACAACTGCCATTTTTATTGGCAGGACACTCCTAAGATGCACTTCAATGCTAATTCTAGCAAATGACAAGTGCTCTCTTTCAATTATTGGGTCTATATAATAGTTTTTTAATTGTATCTGTAAAATGACTAATTGCTTCAGCATATTATTTGAATCAGAATAATACAAATTTATACCAAGTGAGGGTAATAAAACATTAAGAAGATTTACATAATTCTAATAAAATTAGAAAATTTACATAATTCTAATAAAATTAAAAGTACAAAATTTGCTCTTAATTATATAAATTTGATACATTTTTCCTAAAATGAAAAGGATGTAGACAATCTAATGAAAAAAGTTTAATGTATCGACTAAATGGTTGTTACGACTAATATACATCAATTGTATTTTTTATTTTTATCTTTCACTTTTTTTTCACTCCAACCTACACCCAAATTTGAAAATTAGTTTTCCACCAAACTCACCAAATTTAAAATTATAATTTGGTAATTTAACTATTTGAATTTTATATATTATATATATATTTTTTATCATATATTTTTTTATTAATATCATAAATTGATAAAAAGAAACTATGATAAAACAAAACAAAAAATTATTAAAATAAAACACTAAGGTCAGTAATATAGGTAGAAAAAAAAACAATTTTATTAAAATAAAACACAAAATAGTAAAACAATTTTCTCAAAAGGTGTAAAAGAAATATTTTTTTATTTGGGCCTAATTTGACTCATTCAAATCCAGATATTGATTTTTAAACTATTGGTTACAAATATCATCAAGTTAACAAATTTTTAGATTGGAATGAATTACTACATGCATTTTGAGTTTGAGTGGGTTAAAATTGACCTTTTTTCCCCCCAAAAAAAATGACCTTATATATTTTCAAAAAAACATATATATAGATATAATATAGAAGATATAATCCTTAATTCTCTGATTTTATTGATTTTTTAAAACATAGATCTTAATTCAAAAAAAAAAAAAATATATATATATATATATAGATATAATATAGAAGATGGATACATGATATATAGATTATAAGCAAAGCAAAGCAAAGCAAAACCAAGGATACAGAAAAAACCCTAAATGGCCCCATGGCAAAATAAAGTACTAGTCGTCTTATTCCATTTATACATAAACACAAACATTGCATCATCACACTCGCTATTCCTCCTTCTTGGCTACTTTGCCAGATCCAACCACGAACTGCTTAGTCTCTTGAGCGATCTCCACCAGCGTTTCTCCAATCGCCTGTAAAACGCCCTCTTCCCCTCCCTTGTCCATTACATCAATATCATCTTCCCCTTTCTTCATCATTAATCCCTCTCCCTGTTTTCAATATTAATATTCACAATCAAATAAAGGAATCCGGCCTTTCCATTATTACAATTTCGATAGTACTTTTTTCTTTACCTTTCCTTCATCACCACCACCAACACCAACACCACCACCAACTTTCTTCTTCATTCCCAATTCTCTATCCGCCTCTGCTTTCTTCCTCGCAGTATACTCAGCTAAACTCTCCTCCGCACTAACCACAGCATCTTTTGCGTTCACAATTTTCTCACCCACGAAACCGGTCACCGTATCTTTCGCTGCACCCGTCTTTTCTCCAACATATCCAGCAACTCCACCTACTGCACCCGCAGCCGCCTTTGTAGCCGCCACAGTCTTCTCGGTTGTGAAATTCGCAACCCCCCATCCAGCTACCACCGCCTTGTCTTTTACATCTACCGCCACTTTCCCTGTATACCCAACGGTCGTTTTTCCAGCCTCCACCGCCATGTCTTTTGCTGCCACCGCCTTCTCCCCCACGTATCCACCGATTTTCTGAACTGTCCCCACGGTTGCACCTTTCACTTTTTCCGCTGAAGAAGGCACTACTGCTTCCGATGTGACAACCTTCTCCTTTGCCTGTATGTATCATATATAATTGTTCAAATTCACTCAATTCAAAAACAGGAGAATATAATATAATATAATTTCACCTGCTGTGCAGCGGCGGTGATTGTATCCTTAGCCTGTTTGGTCTTATCAGCTAGAGTATCCTTCACAGGTGTTGCCTTTTCGGTCAAGTATTGCGACGTTGTTTCAGCGCCTCGACCAATTGTGTTCTTCACTTGCTGATACTTCTCTCCAAGAACCTTAACCGCCTCCCCTGATTTTTGCTGGGCGTCTTGTTTTAGATTCGTAATCTCGTCGGGAGTTAGTCGATCTCCCTCCTCTTTGCTTTTGATATCTCGTTTTGGACGTTGGTCTTCTTGGGTCTGATCCCGGTCGAACCTGGATGGAATAGGTTTGACGGAGGTGGGATTTTTCGTGGGAACCTCGTTGAAAACGGCGACGGCAGGTGTATCATCGGAATGATCTCCTCCGGCGGCTTTCTCGGCAAGTGCACTGAAGTGAGCTACCTTCTGTGGAACTACTTCCCTATTGATCTGAACATCTTTCTCGTCGTTCGTAGCAGAACCCTTCCTAACTTGTTGATTTGAAGCCATATCGATCTTAATTTGTTTCTCTTACTTTCAGTTGTTGAAATCTTTGTATTTGTCTATGGAGTTCTCTATCGCAATATGGATATATACAGTGATTTAATATATAGTTTTAAATTAAAAATCCCCCCAAAAAACGAAAGATATTAATTACAAGTGACGTGGCAGAAGGAGAATGAGACATGTTTGGTCTCTATTTAACACCTCAACGCCACCGCTTAGGCCAAGTGCAATCCATGCAAAGCATCATCTATTTTGTGACTATCTACACTAATCGAGACTCTAGAGAGGTCTTTTTTTTTTTGACCGACTTAATATTATGCTATCATATTTTCAATAAATTAAACTATATAATAATTATATATAATTTTGTTTAAATGAGAGTCTCGTAAAAAAAATTAATATGTTTGGATGAGTGAAAATAATTTTGAATTGCAATTTAATTTATGTTTTAAGAAAATTTAAAATTATGATTCAATCTCAATTTGTATGCTTCCTTTAAAAAAAAAAAAAAAAAAATTAGTAAGTCTATTTTTTATTACTTTTAAATCTTTTAAATAAAAAAATATAATAATATAATTTTAATATATATTATTTAATTTATTAAATATGAATTTGACCTAAGTCATAACCAAATTAGGATGATGTTAAAAGATTTTTTAAGTTTTAACCTTTTTTTTAATAAAAATTTCGGTTTAACATTTAAATTTTACAAATTAAAAAAAAATAAAATATATCGGTTTGAAAATTTTAATTTTCTAAATTTAAAAATAAAATATAGTTAATTTTTTAAATTAATATATATATATATATATATTTAAAATGTTAACTTTTTAAATAAATAAAAGACATATATTTTAACCTCCTAAATTTAGAGAAAGAAAAATTATTAATTGAAAATTTTAATCATGTTTTAAATAATAAAATAATAAGTTATTTGGTTTGAAAAGACATAAAATAAAATAAAATTTAGAATTATAATTACAACTTAAAAATAATGAAAGTGTGAACTATAAAATTGCACTAAAATGTCTACCAAACATAATAATTAAAATTAGACATTCAAATTTCAATTTAAATTCTAATTCTAATATCAATTTCAGACTTACCAAATATAGAAAATATATGAAATTGATTTTTTTTTTTTTTTAGTTCTAATATTTATTAAAAAATAATAACAATAATAAGAAAAACTAAAATGTATAAATATGTTTAACAACGTAATTTTCTTTTCTTTTTTTTTTAAAAATCTATTATTATTGTTACATATTTTTCAAACATAATAGTTTAAAATATATATTAATAGAAGAAGGGACAATATCATTAAAAAAAATGATAAGAAATCTCTGGATACAAAAATGATTTCATTTCGAAGAAAAGTGACGTGACATAAGAGATAGAGGATAATACATATTATGGGCTTAAGTCAATCAACCCAACAACTTGACTTATTATAGATTCAATCCAACAACTTGACCCATTATAGATTCAACCCTCAACAACATGCGCCCATTAAATATCCAACCCAATCATCAATAGGTAATCAAAGTAACATCTTAAAAAATAAATGATAGATTATGTATTTGGTTTTTGAAAAACATATAAATTATTTATTTTGTAAATAAATTAAAATATGTGTATCCATAACTTAAATGCTAAAATATCCAAAAATATCAACATTTCATTAGTTTTAACTTTAATTTTATATTATTCTCAAAGACTCAATCTACATATCTATCTATTTCATTATTATCATTGATTTAGTTCTCTCTTTGCCTCTTAATAAAACTTCATACTATCGTAATTACAAGTTTTTGTTAAGAATCGGTTACATATTAAAGATTTTTTTGACACAATTATTAAAAAAGAGGACGTGTATTATTAAACGTTTTTTTAACATATTTGTTATTCTCTGTTTTAAACTGTTCTAAAAATTATTCGATTTTTAGTTTGGAAGATAAATAATTTTTATATTTGCCTATTGAAATTAAAGATATTATTTATTATGAAACATTTAAATGTTCTATAACTTAATTTTTCATGTAAAATTAAAAATTATAACTTAAAAAAATATAATTCATAGATCATATCAAAACATGGAGTCCCATTCATTTTAACTTCTTTAAATAATCTAGATTTAATCATATATTATGTTACTCACATTTTACATTACTTAATTCATTAACCAAAATAATAACATATCTTATATTTAAAACAAATAAATTATTTTATATCATTATATTTTAAAAGAATATTCAATAAAAAATTATTTAAATAAATTTGGTTTTATTTAAAAGTATTGGTAGGGTGATGATTTTGATGTGTTATTTTTTTTATAAAAAAAATTAAAAAAATTAATATATTATAATAAAATATAAGAAAAAATGTATTTTAGTTTTTAATTAATGAACTGAGTAAAGTGATTAATAAGGGTATAACTAAAGTATCGTTAGATTATGAGATTGTATTTAAAAAAAAAAACTCATTTTAATAGTTAACACATTTAAGTAAAAAAAATCTCTATAAATACTAAATTTTTACCTATTTAATTCATAAGTATTAAATAATTATTTTAAATAAATAAATTCAAAATAATTAAAATTAAAGCAAAATTAAAATAATTAATTAGGATAATTATTGTGATAATTAATCATAATTAAATTAAAATTAATATAAAGTCAAAATAAATAATTTGAAATAAATTGTATATTTATTTTATCCCAAAATTAATTAAGAGGGTTCAAATAAATAAATAATTTTAAACCAATGTTGTACAAATTTATCTCAAATTAATTATTTATAAAATCCCAAAAATATACAAAATAAATAAATAAATAAAAATTGACAAAATAAATACTTATGCCTATTTAAATATTTTGTAGGTTGAATATAAAGTAAAAAAGAGTGAAAAAAAAATCAATATCAAACAATTCTAAAGCTGAAAAATGAATGTGATTTAGTGTAACCGAAAATAAAAGAAACGGTTGTAGCTATGGTTGTAGCTATGGATGGAAATGGGTATATGTATACCCGATTTCGGGTTCGAGTATTTTAAATCAAGATCGAAGTCGGGCATGGGGAGGGAGATAAGGTACTTCATAGGGTTTGGGGATAAGAAGTATGTGAAACTCAAATCTAATACTCGATTTTATTAATATTAAAATAAAAATAAAAATAATTAAGGATAATATGACTCTTCACAATCTTAATCATGACAAATAATATAATAAATACTATCATTTATTTTTTTTTAAAATGATAAACTTAACGAAAGTAAGTCCACGAATCAACATGGTATAACATGTGGGTAGGAGAGAGAAAATTTTCAAAATATCCCGAAACGTTTATTTCAAGTCCTAAAACGGTTTCATAATGTCTCGAAACGGTAATTTCGGGTCTCAAAACGGCCATTTTGGGACCAAAATATTTTTTTTCTCCTTAAATGAACGCTTTTGGGACGTGGAGACAACCTGGCAGGTCAGATCAGATTCGTGAACTTGCTTTCGTTGAGTTTATCATTCCTCTATTTTTTTATTCACACTCCACTCAACTTTATTTTATTTAATATTTAAATTTTTTTTTTATCTCTCATGAGTTAATACTCTTAATCTTCAATTCTTTTTCAATAATAAAATATTATTTCTATCCTCTTTTTTCGTCTTAAAAAACTTATTTTCTTTCTTCTCATTTTTCATCGTCTCTTTGATTTTTCTTCAACCTTATTACAAGTTTTTCCTTCAGTTATAGTAAAAATAAAGTTGTTATCTCTTCAACATCTATTAAGTAGGTAAGTAATTAGGTATGTTATTTATTTTTGTCTTCATCAACATTTTCAAAGTTATATTTTTCCATAAATCTCTACAATTATATAAATATTTAATCGGGTAATGGGGTACCCATTGGGGATCGTATAACTGATAAATTGGGGATAAATCGGGGATGGGGATATAAATAAATATACCCGTTAGGTTCGGGTTCAAAGTCGGATAGTAAAATGAAAATCGAGTTTAGGGATGAATGATTCACTACCTGACAGATAGGGTACCCATTGTCATACCTACTTGCAATAGACCAAGCAACCATTAGATGAGTGCACAAGCTTCATCCAACGGACATCAAACGCACGCATCACCCACTACAACAGAAGTTAAGAGCTTATGCGCAACACTAGATCAACTAATGCACACTCAACGTCGTTAGCACGAACGCAAACAGAACGCCCAAACACTAATGAATGAAGACAAAATGTTGCGTGCAGATGCGCGTTCGCGCTTTGGCCCAAAAATGTTGACGTTTCAACCTCAATTTGTCTTCTTCCTCGCGACGAACTAGATGAACATCGACCGAAACTTTTGATTTTTCAAATGTAAACTCGACTGATACTCAACCAAATCAAGTGATTCAAAAACTGAAATGATCACCATAACATGGCGATAATTTCTCCTACGATTATAGGTGCAATCATAACCTAATTGAATGAGAACGGCCGAATAAGGACAAAAGTCATTAATGACATTTTATCTCAAATTCGATCCACTTGATTATCTAACCGACTTTAGTAGGTTATAAATAACTTTCTTTGGCCAAGACGAAGGCAATGATTAGAATCATAAGCCTCTAATCCAAATTTCATGAGATTCGTCGTTAATATTTTCCAGTCTTTAAAAATTATGGAAATTTAGTGTAAAGATCTAATGATTGTTTATGAATCTACACAAAGCTTCATAAAGTTTTATAGTGTTCTCCAATTCACTATAAGCTTTAATTCAAATTGTAATTAAAGTTACATATTTAAATTGAAAATTTTGCATTTTTATTCGACTAGTCTTGAATATTGTTTGATTAAAAAATTAGCTACGGCTAAAATATTGTCGCTATTGGATTTTAGCGACAGTAAAAAGATCAATAACGACGGGAATTACCGTTAGTGTAGGCTTCTTTTTTACTAGTGTAGACAAAATTTTATAAAGTAGAGACCATTCTTTAACGTTATGAAAAAATTAGCTCGAAAGCTCTTTCCTAACTTATACCTAACTTATTAATCTATATAACAAATTTAAATATATTATAGATATTAAAATATTTATAATTATTAATACATATACCTAAAAAATTAATATTATGTCACAAATTTGAATATATTATATAAGTTAGGTATATGTTAATATCTATAATTGTACGCGCCCAAATTCGTCACCCTCTCCCTTTTTTCTAATAAAAGAATATTTTTAAAAACTTGTGTGTCGCTTTAAATTTCAAATAGCGTTTTTGGTGTTTTTTCCTTTTAAGTTCGTGTGTCCCTAAATCCACCCCCTTGGGGTTCGGGAAATGGGTTTGGATAAGTCAAAATTTGGACTGAGCCGTTAAAGGTATATAACAATATAGCATCGGTTTTCATTCCATAAAATCTCTTTTTAAATAAAACATTATTTAAGAAAAAGATTTGTGCAAAAATGCAGCTTTGGCGCTTGGGTTTTGGGATTTAAACATAAATCGGTGGTGTACGTGTAAAAACGCGAAAATACTATAGTTTTTATAAAGGGGGTTCGGTTTTTAGTTACATTCGAGAAAGGGCTTTCACACTATGTCACACTATGTCACACTATGTTCTCCGTGTCCATTAAAGAATGGTTTTATTTTTCAAAACAGTTTGGCTAGACAAAGGTTTATTTATAACATTTATTTTCAACTTATGAGTCTGGGGTCCTAGGTAAGGGTCAATACATAAAGCGTAAATAATTGTACAAAATTATTTATTAGGCGTACCTGAGTGTGAAGTAATATGCATTTTAGTGAGTACCTAGGAATATCAGAAAATGTCGTGTTAGTGTTTAGAAATAAACGCATAACGAAACTTTATTCAAAATATTTGTTTGGAAGACATCCCTGAAGTATTTGAAAATCATTTTCGTACATCGGGATTATTCAAAAATGCGTAAAGGGTCCCAAAATTACAAAAATAATTTTAGGTTTTGAAAAGAGGAACCAAACAAGCCATAGGACTAGAGTCCTAGGTTTGGGTCCGTTTTTATCGGTCGAGGACCGGTCTTAAGGTTTAGATGATCGGTCCTAAGTATCAATCATAGGTTAAAAACATTGGTCCTAGGTCCTTTAGGAAACTCGATCTTAAGTTTTGAAAAACTTTGTCCTAGGGTTGAAAACATTTATCATAGGGTTTTATAAAACTTGGTACTAGGTTAGAAACATCGGTCCTAGGGTTAGAAACATCGGTCCTTGGGTTCGTTCATAGGGTTAAAAACATCGGTCCTAGGCCGAAGAACATCGGTCATATGTGTTGGTCCTGCCTTAAGAACATCGGTCCTTGGCCTCGGTATTAGGCAAAATTCTATCGGTACTCGGTCTCGATCAGGATCGGAGGTGCTCGGTCCTGACTCTCGATCCTTGCTCAAGAACACCGATCATACAGAACTGAGGTGTTCTTGAATTGGTCAAGATTTGCAGGAGTTATAATATTTTATCTAGATCATGGAATCATGATCTGTAAGCTACAATTAATTCATATAATCATGAAGAACAAAAGCCCTAATATAAATAACGATTTCTTCATCTCTACAAAGATCAATTTTGAAAAATCATTTCTAGATCAAAATT
This sequence comes from Impatiens glandulifera, assembly GCF_907164915.1. Lineage (NCBI taxonomy): Eukaryota > Viridiplantae > Streptophyta > Magnoliopsida > Ericales > Balsaminaceae > Impatiens > Impatiens glandulifera. Next base: position 45,706,261 of record NC_061866.1, on the reverse strand, counting down.
TTGGATATTTCAAATTAGGCCATAACAAGGCCTTATTTTTGTTCCATTAGTTTTGAAATAATTAATATAGTTGAACACAACCAAAACAAGAACATCATTCAAGCATTAAAACAATTTTTGAAGATTGATCAAAATCCAAAAAAAATAAAAAATACAATTTGATCAAACATGATAAAAATGATGTTACAGTTGCTTGGAATTCATTATAACATATCAACAAACATGTATATCAACTAAATGGATCAACAAATTAATATTAAAACCAAGAACACAAAATTTTTGAAAATCAAGTTTACAAACTTTAATTTTCGAAATTCTTGATTTAGGTTGATTTGATTTAATCTCTTTCAACCAAAAGTTCATATATGATCTAGGAAATGATTCTATACAAAGAAATCACATGAACAAGCCCTAGAAAAGATCAAACACAATCAAAATAGAAAATTTGAAAACATTCAAATTTTCAATTACATGTCGAAATACAACGATTCTGGATTCATACCAACAGTTGGAGAACACTCCTTGGGTGTGTTGGAAGCCATCCAGAAGCCTGGATCGAAGTAGGAGTCGTCAGAGATGATTTTGACAAAAACTAGTTTTGGCCAGATTTTGATCATTTCGATTCAGAGTGTTGTATGATGTAATTGGTTAATGTTCTTGATTTATATGCTTCACCAAGCGAGGGGAGGTATTTATACTGTAGGGAGTCGGTTGTGGAAGTCGAATTCAAGTTGGAATTAGCTTTCCAACAAGATTATCCCCTAATCCGTAGAAGCCTTATTTATCTATGGAGGTATAAGGTTTCTGGATAATGGCGTCTTGTAGGCGAGACTGAGGGGAGCACGTGGCCGAAATTTTAGCGGATAAGGACGTCCGTGGCGTGAGCTATTATTTCTGGAATAATCGCATCGCCAAGTCGCATTTCCGGCGAGCTCCAAGTTCAAGAGAGGAAGACGGTAGACACGACGCTATTTCGGGTGACGGAACACCGAGTTCCATTGGAGTTTCGTCTGCGCTTAGCTCGTTTGACTAACGGGGTTAGTCCGTCCTGTTAGTTGATCGGGTGAGGTAGGCGCACGTGGGTTCTGCTACAACAGGTTGTGTGGCGCGTTCTGGGATGTTGGATGAGCCTTGGGCGCTCATTTGATGGTTCAGGATCCTTCCGTAAAGATTAAAAATAATTTATGCCAGATTTATATTTTTTTATTTAAAAAGTTATTAAAATTTGATTTTTAATTTCTTGCAAAAAAAAAAAAATCTTATCGCAAAAAATTATAATTTTTTTTATCAACATAATAACAATTATGTTCATATTTTATTTTACTTTTTGAAATTTGGAGTATTTTATTTAATTGTTTTAAGTCACAAATTAAACATAATTTATGATTAAATCACAATTAAATATTTTTAATTTTTTTGGCTTAACTTGGGTAAAATAAATACAATATTTTAACCTCAAATTATTTTTAATTTTCGAATAATTTTTAATTTAATTATTCCTTTAAGTTATTTTGAATTAATAAATTTAAAATATTATTTAAAATTATCTTAAATTAGGATGGGTCAAAATTACATTTCTACAATAATATTAATTATAAATTTAAATTATTTATTTATTTAACTGAAAAATTAATTAAATACAAAATAATTTATTAAAAATAATTAAATAATAAAATAAATTAAAATTTGTTTAGTGTGTCCATTTTCTTAGATGTGTCAGTGAATTATAATAAATTATAAACTCATCTCTTAACTATTTTGTTTGTGTATAATAAAATTTTAATTATATTATAAATAATAAAATATAAATATATTATTAATAAATAATAACATAAATTTAAATAATTAATAAGAGAGAAAATGAAAAATCAGAAGAGGGGAAATAAATTATATTAAAGATGATATAGGTCTAATATTTATTTAAGATTAAAAAAAATGACAACTAAAAACTAATTAATCAAATTTGACTAATAAAATAAATTTAAATTTAATAATTAATATGTCAATTTTCTTAATTTGTTTAATAAATTATAATGAATTATTAATTAATCTCTTCAACGAAAGAGGTGAAAAATTAAATTATAGAGGATAGATTAAAAAAAATAGCATAGTAAAGAGATGATTTATGATATTTTATTGAAAAAGAATATTTGTTTAGACAATTTTCTTAATAATTTTATCGTTAAAAAGTTTAAGTTTATAAAATAAATAACAATATGTGTCTAAATGCACTAAACAATTGGTCTAAATATAAATATACGAAACCATTTTTTTTTTTTTTAACTCAAATGAAGTAATTTATATTATAATCAATGATTCGAATAACAATCTTATCACAGAACAATTATAAAAATATTTTACTTACCATCTTGTTTGATTGTATAATTAATGTTCGAAATCCTTATCTCTCTATTATTTATTATTATTTATGTACCTTTAAACATAAACATGTATAAACAAATATTCTTATCTTTTTTTTAATTATTATTATTATTATTTTTATAATTATTTTAACTATTTTAATTTACTGAAAAATAATAATTTTTAATTTTTTTTATTAATAATTCTATTATTATTAATGTTAAAATTTATAATAAAATAATGTTTAAACTATTATAATAAAATAATATTTAAACTATTAATTCTATCCTTATTAACAATTTTTTATATAATAAAATTAAATAACAAATTTATTATATAAAAAATATGTCAAATCTTTATTATTACTATTTTAATTTTATTATTATTAGTAGTATTTTATTATTAATAATAATATTATTATTATTAATATTTGTATTATTATTATTATTTTTATAATTATAATTATTACTATTATTAATTTATTAATTTTATTATTAAAATATTTATTATTAATATATTTATTAATTTTATTTTTATTATTATCACAAAAACGAGATATTTTTTTAATTATTATGATTATTTTATTATTATTATTATTTATTATAATTATAATATTATTTTATTAATTTTCTCACATTTTTCTGTTGAGTATATTTTATTTATATTTTATTAAATACAAACAATTATTTATTATTATTATTATTACCATTATTATTATTATTTTTTATTATATTATTATTTTTATTATTTTCAATTGTTATTATTATTAATACTGTTACTATTATTAATATTTTATTACTATTTATTAATATTAAAACAAATAATAAATATTTGATGTTATAATTTTTTATATCATAGGTTGTAGAGTATTTTTATAAATTTATATTTTATCGAATTTTTAAAATATAATATATAAAATAATTTACAAATCATTTATCTTTAATTTATTATTATTATTATTATTATTATTATTGTTTATAACAATATAATAAAACAAATAATAAACATTTCATTTCATGTTATAATGTTTCAAACTTAAATTATTATTAATAAAATAAAATTTATAAATATCTTAAATAAGATTTTTATATTTTAACTCTCCAATTTATTATATTTATTTGTATGTTATGTATTTTATTTTCACTTTATTTATTTATATGTATTTTTTAACTATATATTATTATTTTTTATTTAATTTTTACTTTTTAAATTACAAAATAATTATAATATTTGTTGTATATTTTGAATTATATAAATATAATTAATATTTTTGTAAAATAGTGAAATTAGTTTTATTAAAAACTTTTAGAATAATTATTTATGATATTTCATATTTTATTAATAATTCTATCATTATAAAATTTTCAAATGTTAATATTTAAAAAATATTTTTTTTTAATTAATTTAATTTATTAACATTTTTAATAAAAAGTAAATAAATATCAATTTATTATATAAAAAGTAAATTACTATTTTAATTTTATTATTATTATTAATAGTTTTATTATTATTAATTATAATATTATTAATAATAATAATATTATTATTATAAATATTATTTTTATAATAATTATTATAACTATCATTAATTTTATTAATTTAATTATTAAAATAATAATTATTAATATTTTATTTATTTATTAATTTAATATGTATTATTATTAAAAAAAACAAGCTATTTTATGATTATTATTATTATTTTTATTATTACTATTATTATTATTAATTTTTTATTTTATTATTATTATTGTCATTATTACTATTATTAACATTAATATTTTATTCTTATTTATTCTTATTATTACTATAAAACAAATTTATTTAAAATATTCAAAAGACTTATTTTTTTATTTGGAATGTAAATTTTTTATTTAATAACTAATTTATTTATTACATATTTTAAAGTTTAAAACAAATTTATTTAAAATATTCAAAAGACTTATTTTTTTATTTGGAATGTAAATTTTTTATTTAATAACTAATTTATTTATTACATATTTTAAAGTTTAAGAGCTAGATGTACGAGAATCAATTGTACTATTATATTATTATATTAGTTTTAAAAATTTATATTTTATCAAACTTTGTAAATTATAATATATAATATAATTTAAAAATCCTTTATCTTCAATTTATTATTAATATTAATAAATTTTATTTAATTATTATTTATTTTATTTAGATTATTAATAATAATAATAATAATATAATAAAACAAATAATAAATATTTGATATTATAATTTTTCAAACTTAAATTATTATTAATAAAATAAAATTTATAAATATCTTAAATAAATAAGATTTTTATATTTTAACTCTTCAATTTATTATATTTATTTGTATGTTATGTATTTTATTTTCATTTTATTTATTTATATGTATTTTTTAACTTTATATTATTATTTATTTATTTAATTTTTACTTTTTAAATTACAAAATAATTATAATATTTGTTATATATTTTGAATTATATAAATACAATTAATAATTTTTTTTTTTGTAAAATAGTGAAATTAATTTTATTAAAAACTTTTAGAATAATTATTTATGATATTTCATATTTTATTAATAATTCTATCATTATAAAATTTTCAAATGTTAAAATTTAAAAAATATTTTTTTAAATTAATTTAATTTATTAACATTTTTAATAAAAAAATAAATAACAATTTTATTATATAAAAAATAAATTACTATTTTAATTTTATTATTATTATTAATAGTTTTATTATTATTAATTATAATATTATTAATAATTATAATATTATTATTATTAATATTTTTACAATAATTATTATAACTATCATTAATTTTATTAATTTAATTATTAAAATAATAATCATTAATATTTTATTTATTTATTAATTTTATTTTTATTATTATTAAAAAAACAAGCTATTTTATTATTATTATAATTATTTTTATTATTACTATTATTATTATTTTTTAATTTTATAGTTTATATTATTATTTTTTATTTATTTTAATAAATTACAAAATAATTATAATATTTGTTTTACATTTATATTATATACAATTTCGAATTATATATACCCTTGTCATTTTTTTGAATAGTGAAATTAATTTTATTATAAAATTTTTGAATAATTATTTATTATATTTTTTTTATAAGTTTTATTAATAATTATATCATTACTAATTTATTAATATTAAAAATTTTAAACTAATATAATTTATTAACATTTTAATATAACAAAATTAAATATTATTTTTATTATATAAAATATAAATAACGTTTTTACTATGTCAAATCATTATTATTATTATTATTTTAATTTTATTATTATTATTAATAATAATTTATTATTAGTAATGTTATTATTAATAATTTTTATATTATTATTATTATTATTTTTAGAATTATTTTTATAAATAATATTATTACTAATTTTATTTATGGTAATTAATTAAATTATTAGTAATATTGTTATTTATTATTTTTATTTTTATTATAAAAACAAGCTAATTTTTTATTATTATTTATTATTATTTTTAATATTATTTTATTATTATTATTAATTTATTATTTATTATTTGAATTGTATCATTTCTCTGAAAAATATTAATAAATAAATTAAATAAATAAAAAATATCAAATAATAATAATAAATAATTAATAGTTATGGTAATAATTATAAAATAATAAATATTTACATTATTATAATAAACAAGTTATGTATAATAATTAAAATTTACAGTATTATTAATAAAAATAAAATTATACTTTTACGGTTAATTATATAGATTTATTTTTTACTTTAATTTTTTAAATTTAAAATATTTGAATTAAATAAATAAAAAAGTTACAACTTTCTTAAAACAATTTTACATCCTAAATTTTGGTCAAATATATTATATATCTTTTGTTTTTTTCTGTAAATTTGTTAAATATATATGTATATATTAAAATAACCTATTATATATATTTTTAACATTTTAATTTATTCTTATACTAATTTAAAACTTAGTATTCTGTCAATTTGGTAAATATATATGTATATATTAAAATAACCTATTATATATATTTTTAACATTTTAATTTATTCTTATCTAATTTAAACTTATTATAAAACTAAGTTTTTTCATTAAAAAAAATTAACATAAAAATGTTCAGTATATAAAAAAAAAATACATTCTTTTTTTTTATAAGCACTTAGCTTAGGGCTAATACAAAACCCCTAATACAATATATCTGTCCAAACTCCTGAAATTTCTTTCTCTCTTCACTTACGCCTTCTACTACCTCTGTCAGTCATCAATGGCGGCTGCTGCATCCTTCTCTCCCTCTGTGGCTGCATCTTCATCCTCGTCTATTACTTCATCCAAAACCGTAAAGCAGGCTCTAGGTTTCAATCTAGGCTTCCTTTCTTCTTCCTCTTCGAGGAATGCATTCCGCTCTCTCAGAGCTCTTGCTTTTCCCTCCAACGTAGCTGGTTCAGCTCTCGGAGCTCGCATGGTATCCAGTCCGGCTATCAAGACGCTTCCTTCGCTCGACTTCGAGACATCCGTCTTCAAGAAAGAGAAAGTGACACTTGCCGGAAACGATGAGGTAACATTTTGTCTTAACTCACATTTCATCAAGGAAATGCCTCGGATTTAGGTTTATATTAGATCTTGTGGATTGCAGTTTATTGTAAGAGGAGGGAGGGATCTGTTCCCCTTGCTTCCGGAGGCATTCAAAGGCATTAAACAAATTGGTGTAATTGGTTGGGGATCACAGGTAAGATTTGCAATATTCATGAGTAATCAATAGTTCATGCTTATATCTCTGTGATGATAATGATAAATATCTATTGTTTGCCTTAGGGTCCAGCTCAAGCTCAGAATCTTAGAGATTCACTTCAAGAAGCAAAATCAGATATTGTTGTCAAAGTGAGTCTCCACCTATCATATCCACCTTTAAATTTGTTCATACAACTGTTATATATAATCCGTTCTATTTATTATGAATACAGGTTGGTCTGAGGAAGGGATCTAGCTCATTTGCTGAGGCTAGAGCTTCTGGTTTCTCTGAAGAGAATGGAACCTTGGGTGACATCTGGGAGACTGTATCAGGCAGTGATTTGGTGCTTCTTCTGATTTCTGATGCTGCCCAGGTTTGTTTCTTACTAGTATATTCTATCATTGCCACAAAATTTATCATTTATTATCTTTTCCATTGTTTAATTGACTATATGCTTTACAGGCTGACAATTTCGAGCAAATATTCTCCCACATGAAGCCGAACAGTATACTTGGACTTTCCCATGGGTTTCTTCTAGGTCACTTGCAGTCAATTGATCTTGATTTCCCCAAGAACATCAGTGTTATAGCTGTATGCCCAAAAGGAATGGGTCCATCAGTGAGGAGACTCTATGTTCAAGGAAAGGAAGTCAATGGAGCTGGAATAAATTCCAGTTTTGCTGTCCATCAGGTAGTTCCTTTCTATATGATGACATATTTTTTAAGCTTGTATTTATAATCTTAACGGTGTTATTGGTGGTCTGTTCAGGATGTTGATGGTAGAGCCACAAATGTCGCCTTAGGATGGTCAGTGGCTTTGGGTTCACCATTTACCTTTGCTACCACACTGGAGCAGGAATACAAGAGTGACATTTTTGGCGAAAGAGGTGAGCGCTTCTTCATTTTGTTTGTTTGTTAAATTACTCAATTGCCCAACTAACCCCACACTTGCTGCTTGATTGTTATATTTTAGGCATTTTACTTGGTGCTGTACATGGGATTGTGGAGACCTTGTTTAGAAGGTATACGGAGAATGGGATGGATGAAGATTCGGCATACAAGAATACTGTTGAGTGCATAACAGGGATTATTTCGAAGACCATATCAACTCAGGTTAGTGAATTGACTAATTCTTTACCTTGTGAAGATATACTGTTTATATCATGTTCTCTTATTATGTATGTCTGTTTTTGTCCTTTCAACAGGGGATGATTGCTTTGTACAATTCCCTCTCAGATGAGGGGAAGAAGGAGTTTGAAGCTGCATACAGTGCTTCATTCTATCCCTGTATGGATATACTATATGAATGCTATGAAGATGTTGCTAGTGGCAGTGAGATTCGAAGCGTTGTATTGGCTGGAAGGCGCTTTTATGTATGTAACTTTGTGTCCGCAGCATTTTTTATATATTTATTTTGGAATTTGAGTTGTGGGCGGTTTTCTATAAGCATATTTTGGCTGGTGTAGGAAAAAGAGGGTTTGGCTGCTTTCCCCATGGGTAATATTGATCAAACCCGAATGTGGATAGTAGGTGAACGCGTTCGAGCTTCACGTCCAGCAGGTGACCTCGGTCCTCTTCATCCCTTTACTGCAGGTGTCTATGTTGCCCTGATGATGGCCCAGGTCAGATGGAAAGCTTATTGTTTTTATGTATCTAGGTTTTGGATTAAATTTAGTTTGTTAATTTTCTTTTTCCTTTTCAAAACATACAGATTGAGGTTCTAAGGCAAAAGGGACATTCCTACTCGGAGATCATCAACGAAAGTGTAATCGAGGCTGTGGATTCTTTGAACCCTTTCATGCACGCACGTGGAGTCTCGTTTATGGTTGACAACTGCTCGACCACAGCTCGTCTAGGATCAAGAAAGTGGGCACCCAGATTTGACTACATTCTGACTCAACAGGCTTTGCCGGCTGTGGACAGCGGTGCTGAAATCAACAGAAATCTCATCAACAGCTTCTTTAAGGACGAAGTCCATGATGCCATGGAGATCTGTGCGAAGCTTAGACCTGTTGTTGATATCTCTGTGCCGGCCGATGCTGATTTCGTCCGTCCTGAACTGCGTCAAAAGGTTTAAATCTTAAGTTCAGTGGAGTTTTAGTGAGATTTTCAGTTGAGAGTTTTAGTACTAGCTTATTATAAGTTGTGGTTGGCGTTATTAATTGCAACGGGTATGAGTACTTGAATAATAACTTGTTAAATTTTTGGGCACAAGGTTTGTTAATCTGGTGACAACTTTGAATTATAATTCAATTGCTGCTTGATGTTGACAATAATAGTTCAGAACATTTGGTAAGACACATGCATAATGAGTATCTAATTAAACAAAGCCAATAATACTCTAGTAAAGATTGATCATTATAGGAAGTATAATATGTTGAGCTGTCTTCTTTCGAGCCAACGTCATCTACTCACTATGATTGTTCCTCTTTGTGTAAAATGTGTTTTTTCGGTGAGGATGCCCCCCCCATTTAGGACACATCAACCAAAAATTGACATATTTTCAGCACTCCTTGTCCCATGGTGTTGCACAAAATTTTGATAAACTTCTATTCTAAAATAGACATTGAAAAAACAATTGTATACATGTAAAAGCTTCCAAAAGTGCAGTCTGGCTTAATTACTCATTTTCAAACTAATAAAACAAAACCCATTAGGAAAGTCCTCATCTGAACATTTTCCAAGCTACGGCAAAGATATAATAATTTCCTAAACAAGGCATCTATGTGTCTGTCTGTCTATGATTCATTTCTATTTATAGAGCTTGCATGTAAAAAAGCAAAAGTATTCAAACAACAATTCATTACACTATTCTAAGAAGCATGAGTAGTTCCAAGAACATCATGAACCAGCACCAACTTCTTTGCTTGGCTTTGTTTTTTATTTTGACTACACTCGCTTCTCAAGCTGCATCTCGCTCTCTTAACGGTCATTCCACAATGCATAAGATGCATGAAAGATGGATGACAGAACAAGGGCGCGTTTACAAAGACGAAGCTGAAAAGGAGAAACGCTTCAGCATATTCAAAGATAACGTGGAGATGATAGAATCCTTCAACAGGGCCGCAAACAAGCCTTATAAAATGGGAATCAATCAGTTTGCAGACCTTACCAACCAAGAATTCAAGCTAAGGAATAAGTTCAAGAGTCACGTTTGCTCTGATACTACCTTGTTCAAATACCAAAACATTTCAGCTGTGCCCGCCACCATGGACTGGCGGAAGAAGGGTGCCGTCACCCCCATCAAGGACCAGGGACAATGCGGTAAGCATTAATTATAAATGAACTAATCTTTTGTTTTGTATAAAGAAATTTGATTTTTAACTTGTGGGCCGGGATATTGCACAGGTTGTTGTTGGGCTTTTTCTGCTGTAGCTGCGACCGAAGGAATCGCTCAGATAACAACGGGAAAGCTGATATCTTTGTCCGAACAAGAGCTTGTTGATTGTGATGTGAACGGACAGGATCAAGGCTGCAACGGGGGTCTCATGGACGACGCCTTCGAATTCATCCAAAGCAATGGGGGCCTGACCAGCGAATCCAACTACGTATACGATGGATCTGACGGGACTTGCAATAAGAAGAAGGAATCAAACCACGCAGCCACTATAACTGGCTACGAAGACGTGCCAGCCAACAGCGAAAGTTCACTAATGAAAGCTGTAGCCAATCAACCTGTCTCTGTAGCAATTGATGCTGGAGACTCTGATTTCCAATTCTACTCTAGCGGGGTCTTCACCGGTGAGTGTGGAACTGAGCTGGACCACGGGGTGACCGCGGTGGGGTATGGAACAACAGATGATGGAACCAAATACTGGATTGTGAAGAATTCGTGGGGAGAGAGCTGGGGAGAAGAAGGATACATAAGAATGCAGAGGGATATTGAAGCCAAGGAAGGTCTATGCGGTATTGCTATGCAGGCTTCCTATCCCACTGCTGCAGAGTAAGCAAATCATATCAAAATACCGACAAAATCATGAAGAAGATCATATATAATGTAAATCAAAGTGTCTTGTTTAAATCAAAATATATGTGCAGTTCTTACCATAATTTATGTATAAAATCTCTGTATACATAACATACTTGTCACCAATCCATGTATAAAAATCCATGTATAAAAAGTAGTTTCATTCATTAAAACCCAAGTACTCTTCTTATTGAAAGGCGAGATTTAAATGCAGAATGTACTCAAAATTATATAGATATATGTAATTATTATGTAATGATCTAGTAGATTTAGGTAGAAATCAATAGAAAATAGGAGATTGAGAAAAAAAATTACAAAAGCTCTGCGGGACTCTGTCTTGACCAATAGTGACTACGTGTTGGAGGCGAAACTAGAAAATGAGAAGTAAAATCACATATCGAAAACTGCACTAGAAATTGAGTATGGTGTATGTCCCAATGAAGAAATATCTATTGCTTCAAAAGTAAAAATCGAAACGTGAAAATATATATGATTGAGACTCATGACTTTCAATCTGGACACTTAAAATACAATGAGATGGGTAGAATTGAAAATGTGGCGATCTTTAGTGAATGTTTATTCAAGGTCTACAGATCACATTGATATTTTTTTTTCATGTTTATTGAGTTGTTGTCTTTTGATCCTTTATGCTAAATCATGTAACTTATACTTGAAATATTTTTAACCAATAACGAGAAAATGGATCAATGAAATGGTTTCTCTCTAAAAAAAAAGGTTATTTAAGCCTGAAAAAATTGTCATTAATCCAAATGAAATTTCTGAATTTTTGTGAAATAGTTAATCTATAACTTTGGAGAAGAAAATGTTGGCTCCAATTGTTTTAGTTTCTCACAAGTTTATGTTTGGAGGGGCATAATGTTTTGATTGGGTGAAAATGTGTCAAATATCCTCTAATCATCCTTCTCCATTCAAAAGGGTATAATTGGAATTATGTAAATGAAAACCCTTAATAATGTCAATCAAAACCTTCTTTTATGTCTAAACCAATTACCAAAAATGTTTTAAGTATATGAACTTCAATGTTGGCTGTTGCACAAGTGCACAAGATGTAATATCTGAATTTAAAATAAAAAATAAAAATAAATGACTTCATATATAAATTATATGTGACATCATTTTTAAGTGACACATTCTTTATTTAAAGAGAAATAAGTGACATATGAGTTATGTAGCAAGTAACATATTCTAATGGAGATAAATGAAATTTAATAAAAAAACAACTAAATTAATACATTCACGACTTCCTTATTTTTTTTATATTTAAAATCAACTAACCCAGTAAAAAAATATATATAGTACATTCTTACAACTTATCAAATAACGTATAAAGTAATTTAATAATTTAAATTCAACACCATCACATAATAGTTTTTCATTTTTAATGTTGATAATGCAATTTTAATATAATATTTTTTAAATCAACATAATTATAGAATGATTTGATATAAAAAATCAATCTATCAACAATAATAATATATATAACTTAATTATAAATAGATAAAGATTTTCTACAAATTATTCTAACTTATTAATATATCAAAACTCTAAATTCGGAAAATGGGTGAAAAATTATTTAATTAACCTGAGTAAATGTGTCTGTATTAAACAGAAAATCTTGTAACTGTTTAAATTAATTATAATAATATTTAATTATTACCAAATATATATATATATTAATATAAGAAGTGAATTTATTCTAACATCGATCTCGTCCTTCTTTTGTAAATATATTTTATTATTAATATTATATATTTTATATTTTCTTAAAGAAAATATAGATAATGGTGCAGAACTTTACAAATTGTGTCAGTCAGTTATGCCATGATGTAGAAGACAAAATAATGGTTTGTTTAGGATTTTTTTTTTTTTTTTGTAAGATTGGTATGTATAGATAATAGATGAGATTATAATAATTAATGAGTGAAAACAAACTTCAAATCACTGTGCACCGAACCTTAATTGCTGACAATTTTGCATTCTTCTTGATCTTGACATTAATCATGCTTAGAATTTTCAATAAAATTCTCAATTTGTTCACAAAGAAAACCATAATTTTATCATAAAGAAAAATAGCAAATTATGCATTTGTATTTGAATCCAATTATGAAATGTTGTAGAGAAAAAAATTGTTTTGCTTAAACATATTATTTAGCTTTGCCATAGATATAATCTTACCAAATTATCTTGAATATCGTATTAAGAACCGTTTTCTTGCAACACAAATGACATCAACTCACTATCATTATTGATCTCTCTGTCGTATGTATGAAGTTGTCTCCATGCCCACCAAACATATATTATAAAATAGACATCAAAAAATCAATTATATACATGTATAAGCTTACAACAGTGCAGTCTCCTTTAATTATTCATTTTCAAACTAATAAAACAAAAACCACTATGATCTCAACACTTTCCAAGCCACGGCAAAGCAAAGATTTAATAATTTCCTAAACAAGGCATCTCATCTCTATTTATAGAGCTTGAATGTAAAAAAACATAAGTATTCAAACAACAATTCATTACACTATTCTAAGAAGCATGAGTAGTTCCAAGAACATCATGAACCAGCAGCACCAACTTCTCTGCTTGGCTTTGTTTTTTATTTTGACTACACTCGCTTCTCAAGCAGCATCTCGCTCTCTTAACGGTCATTCCACAATGCAGAAGAGGCATGAACGATGGATGACAGAACAAGGGCGCGTTTACAAAGACGAAGCTGAGAAGGAGAAACGCTATAGCATATTCAAAGATAACGTGGAGATGATAGAATCCTTTAACAGAGCCACAGACAAGCCTTACAAATTGGGAATCAATCAGTTTGCAGACCTTACCAACCAAGAGTTCAAGCTAAGGAATAAGTTCAAGAGTCATGTTTTCTCTGATAATAATTCCTTGTTCAGATACCAAAACATTTCAGCTGTGCCCGCCACCATGGACTGGCGGAAGAAGGGTGCCGTCACCCCCATCAAGGACCAGGGACAATGCGGTAAGCAGTAATTATAAATGAACTAATCTTTTGTTTTCTATAAAGAAATTTGATTTTTAACTTGTGGGTCGGGGGGATGCACAGGTTGTTGTTGGGCTTTTTCTGCTGTGGCTGCGACTGAAGGAATCGCTCAGATAGCAACGGGAAAGCTGATATCATTGTCTGAGCAAGAGCTTGTTGATTGTGATGTAAACGGCCAGGATCAAGGCTGCAACGGGGGTCTCATGGACGACGCCTTCGGATTCATCCAAAGCAATGGGGGGCTGACCAGCGAGTCCAACTACGGATACGTGGGATCTGATGGGACTTGCAATAAGAAGAAGGAATCAAACCATGCAGCCACTATAACTGGCTACGAAGATGTGCCTGCCAACAGCGAAAGTTCACTGTTGAAAGCTGTAGCCAATCAACCGGTCTCTGTAGCCATTGATGCTGGAGGGTCTGATTTCCAGTTCTACTCTAGCGGGGTCTTCACCGGTGAGTGTGGAACTGAACTGGACCACGGGGTGACCGCGGTGGGGTATGGGATTGCAGACGATGGAATTACCAAATACTGGATTGTGAAGAATTCGTGGGGAGAAAGCTGGGGAGAGGAAGGATACATCAGAATGCAGAGGGATATTGAAGCCAAGGAAGGACTATGTGGAATTGCTATGGAGGCTTCCTATCCCACTGCTGCAGAGTAAACAAATCATATCAGAAGACCAACATAATCATGAAGAAGATCATATAAAATGTAAATCAAAGCTTATTTTCTACAGTCTTGTTTAAATCAAAATATATGTGCAGATCTTACCTTAATTTATGTTTAAAATCTCTGTATATATACATACATACATACTTGTCACCAATTCTCAGAATGTCTCTTAATCGATGAGAGTATACATGTATAAAAGGTAGTTTCTTTCATTAATACCTAACTACTCTTCTTCTTGAAAAAAAAGATTTAAATGCAGAATGTACATAAAATTATATAGATAGATGTACAATTCACGTTGAATGTAATGATCTTGTAGGTTTAGATAGAAAATAAGAGTTTGAGAAAAAAATTACAAAAGGACTCTTTCTTCACCAAGAGTGACTTGTTGTTGAAGGAGGAATTAGAAGTAGGTACAGTTAGAAGATTTCATAGCGAAGGACTTAGAAAATGAGAAGGAAAATCACATATCAAAGACTGCACTAGAAATTGAGTATGGTATACTTCAAAAGCAAAATTCGAGACGTGAAAATACATATAATTGAGGCCACACAACTTACCACGTTAATAACATTAGTCATGACTTTCAATCTGGACACTTAAAAGAGATACAATGCGGTGGATAGAATTGAAAATGTGGTGAATAACATGAGAAGGGCTAAGGAAATGAGTGTAATTTTTTTTTTATAAAATTCGTAGCGAAGTTAGTTATGCCTTGAAATGAGAAATAAGAAGCCTTACGAAGAAACTGATGAAAAATCCCCGTGTTACTGGAGTTTCGAATCTCTAATGGGAGTTTCGAATCTCTAATGTCTATCTATGTTTTGAAGACTAAGAGATAGATATGTTGTGAGAGTTAGGAATTGTTTATTCAAGGTCTACAAATCACATTGGTATTTTTTTCATGCTTATTAGTTAGTTGTCTTTTGATCTGTTATGATAAGTGATGTAACTTATACTTAAATATTTTTTTTATTTGTTTTAACCATTAACAAGAAAATGGATCATTGAAATGATTTTTTCTCTTTAAAATAAAGAGTTACTTAAGCCCTGAAACAAATAATGGTAAAAGCCTACCTAAATTTGTTAACAATCATACCAAAATTATGTTATTAACCCAAATGAAATTTCTAATTTTTGTTAATGGTTAAAGAGTTAATCTACAACTTTGGAGAAGAAAATGTTGGCTTAAATAGTTTTAGTTTCTCATAGGGATAGGGTTAAGTGTGGAGACGCATAATCTTTTAAGAAACATTTGAAAACTAATTTGAAATCAAACTCATTACTTTTAATCTCTTAAAAAGAGACACTTAACATTTTAATTTTAGGAGCTATCTGATTACTAATGTACTAGTGGTTGATATATATTAATTTTTAGGGCTAATTGTTATTTGAAACTCGAATTTGGATCGTTTTCATTTAATGAGATTTGAACTATCAAAATTTTAATCATTTGACAAAAACGTGTAATTTATCTTATTTAAAAGTATTATTTTCGTTTTTCTAATTAATTTGTCACGTTTTTAAATTAAATTATATTTAGAGATGACGTATTTTTTTAAATTTGAGTATTATTTTCTAGATTTACGTATTTTATTTTTGTTAAAGTTGATTTGAATTACTACAAAAATGTGTAATCCAAAAAAAATTGAATTTTTTTTAATAGAGATAAATTTTATATTTATTTCATATAATTTCATAATGACATAATATTGTGTATGATTTACCAATTTAGTAGTATTTGTGTTTTAAATTCAATATTTTTTCGAGATATACACGTTTAAAATTGCCGCATACGGTTTGAAATGTCTTAAAAAAATGTATAATGTATGAAAATATATTAAAAAATCGAAAAAAGAGAAATTGTTATTTTGTTTGTACAAATTTGATAAATTAATTAAAAAAATGAAACTTCTATGTTAAAGTAAGAAAAGGAACCGACTATTGGGTAAGCCCGACAAACCCTCGGGCTATGGTAGCCTACTCCCCAGGCAGCCGCCAATTTTAAAATTATTGAGATATTTAATTAAATTTATTGTAATTTTAAACCTAAGTTGTTATAGTTTAATTGTTCAAAATAAAAACTAAAATTTTTTATTTGGTTATGGGTTTAAAAACTTTTTTTTTTTTATTAGTTTTTTAAACTAGATTTAGTGCAATAAAAGAAATATCTACTTTTTCTACCGGGGGCTGGACAATCCAAAACTCAGGGCGACTATTAATAAAAATACAGACATTTATTAGTTCGTTTGTGAAAAACGTTGAATCACAAAAATTGTGATAGTTAGAGGCTCGTATGACATAATTTAAAGTTTAATTCACCTCAATAAAAACAAACTAATTTCTGGCCTTAAATAATAATTGGGTCTTTATTTTTAATATAAAAGTGAATTTATTGAGCATCTCACCCTTCTTTTGAAAATATATTTTATTATTAACATAGTGTATTTTATAGTTTCTTAAAGAAAATAATATAATGGTGTGGAACTTTATAAATTGTGTCATAGTCTAGACTTTAGTTAGTTATGCCATGATGTAGAAGACAAAATAATGGTTTTTTTTTTTTTTTTCTTTTGGTAAGATTGGTATGTATAGTTAATGAGATTATAATAATTATTAACTGAAAACAAGCTTCAAGTCACTGGGCACGCAACGTTAATTGTTGACAATTTTGCATTCCTTTGATCTTAACATTAATCATTCGTAGAATTTGAATAAAATTCTCAATTTCTCCAAAAAGATAGCCATTATTTTAACCTAAAGAAAAATAGCAAAATATGAAGAAAATTTTTTTTGAATCCAATTATGAAATGTTGTAGAGAAAATTTTAGTTTGTTTTGTTTAAATATATTATTTATTAGCTTTGTCATATATATAAGGACGAATCTATGTAGGGGTTCGGATGGCTTAAGCCCAGCCAATAAAAAAAAAAAAAAATTCCTGTAAAAATATGTAATTACCCTTAATTTCTTAAAAAAAAAATTAATATAATTCATTGTTTTTTTTTATCTAATTATTAAAAAAATGGTAAGATTTTACTTTTATATATTTGTTTTTATCAAAATTTTATTTTTATTATTTTAAGCTCACCCTAAATTTTTTTCAAACTCACCCCAGTTCGAAATTCTGGGCACGCCCATGTATATATAGATATAATCTTACTAATTCTATTCTATCGCAAAAAAGTACTATGATATTTTCTATTGGGTGAACCTTTTTCATTCAACACAAATGACATCAACTCACTATCAACTATCATTGATTCCTCTGGGTATGTATGAAGTTGTCTCCATGCTGGCCAAACAAATATGTTATAAAAAGACTATAAAAAAATCAATTGTGTACATGTATACTTACAACAATGCAGTCTCCCTTAATTAGTCATTTTCAAACTAATAAAACAAAAACCACTCAACACTTTCCAAGCCACGGCAAAACAAAGATTTAATAATTTCCTAGACAAGGCATGTCTAGGATCCATTTCTATTTATAGAGCTTGCATGTAAAAGCAAAAGTATCCATTTCCTAAACAAGCAGTGTTTCTTACAACAATTCCTAGTCTTTTTTTCTACATTATTTACAAGAACATCATCATGATGAACCAGCAGCGGCAACAACTTCTCTGCCTGACTCTCTTTTTTGTTTTGACTATACTGGCTTCTCAAGCTGCATCTCGCTCTCTTCTTAACGGTCATTCCACAATGCAGAAGAGGCATGAAAGATGGATGACAGAACAAGGGCGCGTTTACAAAGACGAAGCTGAAAAGGAGAAACGCTACACCATATTCAAAGATAACGTGGAGATGATAGAATCCTTCAACAGGGCCGCAAACAAGCCTTATAAAATGGGAATCAATCAGTTTGCAGACCTTACCAACCAAGAGTTCAAGCTAAGGAATAAGTTCAAGAGTCATGTTTGCTCTGATAATAATTCCTTGTTCAAATACCAAAACATTTCAGCTGTGCCCGCCACCATGGACTGGAGGAAGAAAGGTGCCGTCACCCCCATCAAGGACCAGGGACAATGCGGTAAGCAGTAATTATAAATGAACTAATCTTTTGTTTTGTAAAAAGAAATTTGATTTCATTTTAACTTGTGGGTCGGGATGCACAGGTTGTTGTTGGGCTTTTTCTGCTGTGGCTGCGACCGAAGGAATCGCTCAGATAACAACGGGAAAGCTGATATCTTTGTCTGAGCAAGAGCTTGTTGATTGTGATGTAAACGGCCAGGATCAAGGCTGCAACGGGGGTCTCATGGACGATGCCTTCGAATTCATCCAAAGCAATGGGGGTCTGACCAGCGAATCCAACTACGGATACGAGGGATCTGACGGGACTTGCAATAAGAAGAAGGAATCAAACCACGCAGCCACTATAACTGGCTACGAAGACGTGCCAGCCAACAGCGAAAGTTCACTAATGAAAGCTGTAGCCAATCAACCTGTCTCTGTAGCAATTGATGCTGGAGACTCTGATTTCCAATTCTACTCTAGCGGGGTCTTCACCGGTGAGTGTGGAACTGAGCTGGACCACGGGGTGACCGCGGTGGGGTATGGAACAACAGATGATGGAACCAAATACTGGATTGTGAAGAATTCGTGGGGAGAGAGCTGGGGAGAAGAAGGATACATAAGAATGCAGAGGGATATTGAAGCCAAGGAAGGTCTATGCGGTATTGCTATGCAGGCTTCCTATCCCACTGCTGCAGAGTAATTAAACAATCATATCAAAATACCAACAAAATCATTAAGAAGATCATATATAATGTAAATCATATCAAAATACCAACAAAATCATGAAGAAGATCATATATAATGTAAATCAAAGTTTCTTTCCTGCAGTCTTGTTTAAATCAAAATATATGTGCAGTTCTTACCTTAATTTATGTATAAAATCTCTGTATACATACATATATATTGATACTTGTCATCAATCCATGTATAAAAAGTAATTTCTTACATTAATACCCAACTACTCTTCTTATTGAAAGGCAAGATTTAAATGCAGAATGTACTGAAAATTATATAAGATAGATGTACAATTCAAGCTGACTGTAACTATTATGTAATGATCTTGTAATGTCTTGACCAATAGTGACTTGTGTTGGAGGCGAAATTAGAAAATGAGAAGGAAAATCACATATCGAAGATAGCACTAGAAATTGAGTAAAAATTGAGGTGTGAAAATACATATGATTGAGACTAGACAACTTATCACATTAAAAACATTAGGCATGACTTTCAATCTGGACATTTAAGAGAAATACAATGAGATGGATAGAATTGAAAATGTGGTGGATAACACGATAAGGGCTAAGAAGATGAGTGTGAAAAAAAATCTTATAAAATTCGGTAACAAAGTTAATTATGCTTGAAAATGTAGAGTAAGAACGCTCTAACGACAATAAAAGGTGGATATTCTCACATAAGGTCTTGGGTTCGAGCTCGTCAGACGGCAAATTCTGCGTTTAGTTAAATGGTTAAATATGTTTGCAGACTACCTGCTTAATTCGTTGTCCCATTTAACCCCACCAAGTTAGCCCAGTGGTAATTGTCGGCTTAAGAGACCTAAAGGTCACGGTTCGACTCCATTTGAAAGCGTTTTGAATTTAAAATGGGGCCATAACTGTGGAGTGTCTTTTCCTTTAATTCCATAAAAAAGAAGGCCGATATATTTTGAAGACTGAACTATAGATGTGTGATAGTTGGTGAGTGTTTATATTCAAGGTCTACAAATCACATTGGCATTTTTTTCATGTTTATTGAGTTGTTGTCTGTTAATCCTTTGTGATAATCAAGTAACTTTACTTAAATATTTTTGATTTGTTTTAACCATTAACAATGAAAATGGATCAATAAAATGATTTTTCTCTCTAAAAATAGCTTAAGCCTTGAAACAAATAAATTGGTTTTATTAGTTTAGCATACCTAAATTTGTTAACAATCATGCCAAAATTATGTTATTAATCCAAATGAAATAATATCTGAATTTTTTTTTTGTTGAAGAGTTAATCTACAACTTTGGAGAAGAAAATGTTTGCTACAATAATTTTTTTTTCTGAAAAGGTTATGTTTAATGCGTATAATCTTTTAAAAACATTTGAATTTTAAATTGGAATTGAACTTGTAATCCCGAGAAACATATCTTCCGTCCCATAGTTTAGCACACGCTGCGGTAAAGCAAACACATTACAATATGGGGGGAATATCTCGGGGTGGCTCGAGGTTTGATGCATTTCAACATTGGTTTGCGTGTCAAACATCTTTTAAAATTAATTATGTAAAAAATAATTAATCCTTTATTCAAATATAGCCCAAATAATAATTCAACTAGAACCCGTTTAAATTAATTAAACATAACTAATTTAAATATTATTTATTTGAAAATCAGAGCGGCCAAGTGATCAATAAAATGATAGGTGTATAAACGTATTTATACTAGAGTTTATGAAAAGGGATTCATTGTCTGTTACGCACGGGAAAGAGTTTTCGCGCTATGTCATCTGCGCCCGCCTAAGACCGTTCTTAAAAATTCTTTTAAAATAAACAAAGTTTGGCTATGATAAATTCATTTATAACATTTATTTCCTTTAATTAGTAGTTCAAGGGTCCTAAACAATGATGAGTTTAGATTGCGTAAATAATTGTACAAAATTATTTTAAAGGGGTGTATACCTGTTGCGCTGATATTAGATTTAACAAAACTTGAAAATACCAGAGAAAGGTGTTAGAATTTAAAAATAAATTCCAAACAGAGTCTTATCCAAAATATTGGTTTAGGAAATATCCTGAAAATATAAAAATAACATTTATGACCTTTCGGGATTATTTGAAAATGGGTTCGGGTTCTAAAATTACAAAAATAATTTTAGATTTTGAAAAGTGGAACCAAACAGAACTTATGACCAGAGTCCTAGGGTCTGGGTTCGGTTTGGCCGATCTAGGCTCAGTCGGGCTCGATCAAGATCGGGATGGTCCGGACCATGGTTCGAGTCGTATGGGTCAAGGGAATAGAGAGCTCGGTCATGGGCTCAAGAGGCTTGGTCCAAAACTCAGGTTGCTTGGTTCCAAGTCAAGTCTATCAGTCTAGGTTCTCACTCCTATGGTTAGGTAGTTATCGATCTTAAGTCTAAGGTTATGGTTAGTTTTACCGGTCTTAGGTCTAAGAGCTTGGTCCTAATCATCGATCATAGGCTAGAGATTCTCGGTCCTAACCATTGATCCCAGGCTAAAGGCTCTCGGTCCTAGGTTAAAACAGGGCTTGATCCTAGGTTCAAAAAATGGTCCTAGGTTAAGGGGAGGACTTGGTCTAAAAGGCCGGGCTCCACGGTCCTGGACTAAAACTATCGGTCCTGGGACTCGGTCCTTCCTGAAAAACACCGGTCCTGGTCCTCGGTCGAAGCTAAAGAACACCGGTCCTGATCCTCGGTCGGAGTTGAAGAACACCAGTTCTGGTCCTCGGTTAGAGGCTAGATTTTCTCGGTCGCGACTGAAGAATTGGACCGAGGATTACCGGTCCTAGGCTAAAACCTTAGGACCGATGTGTTCTTATTTTGGTCAAAATTTCAAAAGTCTATAACTTTTGATTCAAATCATGGAATCATGATCTTTAAGCTACAGTTAGTTCATATGATCATGAAGAACAAAACCCTTACATAAATCACGATTTTAAGATCTTTGCGAAGATCAATTTCAAAACACTATTTCTATGTCAAATTTTGGGATTTTTTAAATTAGGTCATTTCAAGTCCTAATTTTTGTTCTATTAGCTTTAAAATGATGGATATAGTTGAACTCAACCAAAACAAGAACGTCACTCAAACAATAAAACAATTTTTTAAGATTGAATCAAAATTAAAAAAAA